>NC_089528.1:3490303-3732803 GCF_963924715.1 Thunnus thynnus
ATCTGCAGTTTTTCTGTCCTCTTTGGTAGATGACTTGAGCTTCCAGACCTCGTCCATTAGTCCAAGCAGTTTTGCTTGTTGGTTAGCTATCTTACTAAGCTCTTCCAACATCAAGTTAAGAGACTTTCTGATCTCCTCCATCTTGTCCTCGTACACAAGGCACTGAATAGAGAAGTATGTCATAGGTGGCTGATTTTGGTTATAGCTTCTTGAGGGCTTTGACATAGGCTAGCACAACAGTGCTTTAAGCATTTTGGTGACTTTAAACACACTCATATACTCACTAGAATAATTAGGCGATGGGGGGAAATCCCTTTGAACTGGAAAACTGGAAGGCTCCAGCCACTTTCACTGCACAATAATGGAGCAGTAAGGCTCGTTAAAAACAGAGTAAAGGCGTCCAGCCAGAATCAATAAGTCTCCTGTGTGTTGTTCACCTGATTCAATTAAACCCTTTTCATAAAGCACGAACTTAATGGGACTAATGCAGTACTTGGACAGAGAGGGAGAGGAAACATGAGACATAGAGACAAGGAAGAGAAGGAGACAGCGAGGTAGAGAAAGGGTGAGGATGCTTTGTGATTCATCAGTTTAGGGTTAGGGTTAGGGTTAGGGTTAAACAAGGAAATATGAAAGTAACGTGAAGTAAGTGTATTTCTAGTGTCGCATGTGTTAAATGTCATGGCTGTTTTGTTCAGGACAGTCATAGGTCTTTGATTTTGACTATGTCAGGATCTCCTAGTCTCTCTACAATGTAGGACATATAGTTTTAATGTCCATTTTCAATGATTAGAATAAGTTGGTTTTATTGTGGTAAAGGAATTATGCTGTTTCACCAAAGCTAATGAAGCTACCTCCACAGTCATGATGTGATGGCTGATGGTTAGGAACCACTGTTATATGTCAGGGCTGCACCCTAGTGCTGAAAACGTGAATTGATAAGGTGGTTTATCCTTCAAATCAAGCACTGCAAGGCTAGTGCACAATGAGGGTAATTTGTTGATTAGTCACCGAGTCATTTTAATCAGTCTCTTCATGATCACGCCTGCTTTTCCTTGATGAGCAGCCTCAAAGAAGCACATCCTGACTTTTTTGTCCTAGAAGTCTTTCAAAAAAAATCTGACATTGATCTTGTGTGAACAAAATGTTGCCATGCCATGTCTACGGAATGAAATGGGTTACATTTGTATGGAAAGTACCTCAGATAAAAAAGAACACTATTTTTGCTTGTTGCAGCAAGACACTGACCGAGCTGTGTGTGGGAAGATAAAAGCACATTTCCTTTCAGTGTCGTAATTGCTGTGTAAGCGTTCCTTCCAGATCCTTCAACGTGAATGTGTATGGATTTATTGATCCAGTGCAGTTTTTAAGTGCACAAAGACAGTTTTTGGGGACGTGTTTTTTTTTTTTTTTTCAGATACTACAACCACTAAGTTAGTAGTCAATTTGATTTTTGAGGGAAATGTTTATTTAAAGCCAAGGCAATTTGTCTTCCTGAAATGATGTCTGCAGGAGAGAGAGGAAGGAGATGTGCTCAGTCTGCGTATGTAGTGAAGGATCTGTGTTGCTGCATTTATATTAGTTCCTGTAGGGACACATACAGTACCTCACATACCACAGGTGTGAGTCTCTTCTCCTCCTACACCTACAGACTGCAGACAACCAGTTCACAACAGTAATAACATGTTATTTCTCGTGAGCAGACTTGAAATCTGTAAAGCTCTCTAAAGGTTCTCATGGTTTTACATTTATACCCACCTCAGTCATGATGTTGAGGTGGCGATTAAACACTTAATCATTGAGAGAAAGATGACAGAAAAGGAGAGAAATGTTCTGTTAATGTGGTTTGAACATTACTGCCTGGTTGAACTAATTAAAATGATTAAGTTGGTAAAACTCAACATCCAAACTTTGCTTGCTCATAGTGCCACACAACATGCTAATTATTTAAAGAATTATGTGGGATATTATTTGGGTTTCTCACTACAAGTGACTCCTTTTACATTACACATAGCTGTTTGATCTACTGTTATTACTGAAAACGTCATTTAGTTCAGCTTTAAAGAGAAAGGTATAAAACTGCAGCTATTAAGGAAAAATTGAGGTGAAAGACAGTAGAAGCTTAAAGAAAGACTTTTATATCCTGACACAGAAGATACAGATTGTGCAAAAAAGGAGGTGTTTGGTTTTACCTTCATCATCACCAGTCAGTGAAAGTACATTCATGAATAATTCATTGCACTCATTGTGTAAACGCATATCTTGATAAAAGGCCTTTTCAAGCATTAGCCTTCAGTAGTCACAGATAGTCAAGATTACATGCCACTTTTTTCATATATCCTCAACCTTGTCAGTGGTTCCAGTAATGCTCTGTCTCTGCTGTTATTACAGTCTCTCTGTGGCCTTTTCAATGGATTCCTGCCTTTGTTGTGTTAATACAAAATGATAGCCTGACTCTATTGCTTTTGCAGAGCTTTCCATAAGAGCCAGCTGACAGCCAAACAGCCAACTACTCATTTAAGCCCAGCCGGCTAGTTTATTATATTCATTTTTGATTCTAATAAAATAGTTTTGATTAAGTTGCAATTAGCTATGCGCCTACATTTACGACCATTAGCCTCCACTTCAAAACAATGCGAGCATGATGATAGAAAGACGTACCTACAAGTCTCTATATGAGTGTGTGTGTGTGTGTGTTTGCTCTCAGCTGAGAGGTTGCGTCCTGCCGAGCAGAGAGTCGTCTTCAGTGTTTGACAAATATTAGCAAAATAACTGATGACAAAACACATGAAGAATTGCATTGATTGCACAGACAGCGGACATCCTCATTAAACAGGCTACTTCATTAAACAGCAGCATCTTGATGATTGCATAGTAAGTATTAAAAAGTCCAATGAAAGCGCTGCATTTTCCATATACGCCACGTAGATGTTTATGGGCGCTTTTTGCAGCAGAGCCGTCTCTAAGACACATTGCAAACAAACAGTAAAACAGGCGACATTGTCAAAGTAACAGGCCTGTGTCATATGAGGAAAATGTAGACTGTGCCTCACACTCAGGATGATAGTGAAGATGAAGATGACTAGAAGTTGAGTTGATTCAGTAGATTCACATGATTTTAGAGTTATTTTTGGCATAGGTGTATTTTATAAATAATTTAATTTAAAACCAATACATAGGCTAGATAAGATTGGGATTACAAACGTGTTCCCCCTTAAAACAACCTTGTTTACTTTCATTGAATAAGAGTGCATTTATGTTTCTAGTAAAACAATACATTAACCATCATTGTGGCATGTCTTGATAAACCTTACAGTGAAGGTGTCGATAAATAAATAAAAAATAATAAATGAGGTTTAATGATTCTTAATTGTTAAAGTTCTGATCAGTCTGGTTTTAAATATTAACAGCTATTTATAGACTGTGTGGGATAAAACACAAAGTGAGTTAATTAAGATCAGTGTATATGATGTAGTAGTTGCATTAGAATGTGCCAGAAGCCACCAACTTTGGGCTTTTACAGCCATAATTTTTCATGCCCCTGGACCCTCCCCCCCTAGCTGGCTACTTTTTCCCACTGGCTGGCTGCTCCATATCATGGTGGAAAGGATGCTTTTGTTAAACATCTTTCTCCATGTGTTACTAATGACTGTTCAGCTGGGCGGTGGGAGTGTTGAGTGCATTTATATGCCGCTCTCTTTATGCTAGGCAAAAATAAATCTTTGTTTATCATGAATGGGAATATTCAATGTTGCCAGGGGAAAAATGGTTATGTGTTTATGTAGATGCAGATGCATTTATATGTAGATGCAAATGCCTTTGTACAACGTCTTATACTTAACATTGTTCCACAGAATTAGTGTGGAGAGACCTTGAATTAGTTTATGTATGCTAACATGACGTACACAAGTACAGTTCCACTGTCACTGCATGCTTAGCATTTTTAATATACCGATAATGCAAACCATGAAATACTATGTCAAGTTGAGGTGACTTAAATTTGAAGTTTCTTGATTGGTGAAAGTGGTGTGTTAGTTACACTTTTATCTCCTGTGACTAGTGCATTTCTCCTTTAAATTAATATGCATGAAGGAAAATGGCGCATTTCACTAATCACACACAAGGCTGGGTGCCTCCTCATCAAGTTACACACAATCTTCACAGAATGCACCAGACAGGAGATGCAAAAGGTTTAGTAAATCAGGCCTTGATGAACCCAGGACCTCTCACAAACACCACCGTGCTGCAACTGTTTCTGTTTCTGCAGCGCTCTTTCCTACAAAAACCCAACTTTATTTACATACATTTACAAATCAATTAGATGAAAATTCTGCACTCCTACATCAAGCAGATCAGTTTCCGAGAAATCACCAAACTGCCCTCACAATGCAGTCTTATTAAATCTTGACTTAAGTGTTGCAATGTTCAGCTGAGTCACGTACTCATCCCTGTTTCTCTGCCTCTTCTACAGCTTCTTTCCCCAGTCAGTCAAAACCTGAAGGACTATGACTGATCGACCCATCTCCCAATTCAAAGAGATCCTACTGGGAAGATAGAACATTTGTGACCAGTACATTATACGCCTCTGCAAAAATGAGGACTATCTTACCGGGCCTTGTATGGTTCTGTCTTGGCCTGTACCTGGATGCATTTTCTCTGACTGGACAGAGGACAAAGACAGAAGGTGGAGGTGGAACTGAAGCAGCAATCGGAGGAGACAAGGTGCTCAAGAGAGTGAGACGAGGCTGGATGTGGAACCAGTTTTTCCTGCAGGAGGAGTATACAGGCAGCGACTACCAGTATATTGGCAAGGTAAGAGCTGTGCCAGTACCTGCAAATTCTTTGTTGCATAGAATGTAGTGCCATATGTTACGAAATGTAATTAAGTTCTTGATTAGGGTTATCAGTCATGTTTGTTCTTCTCTCCTAAATTGCTGGCTTTGTTAATATGAATTTATGCTGAAGTTCACGCTTTACCCATTTTACCCATGACTCCTGTGGCTGCAAGCATAATGAATTACCACTGCTAATGATCATTGCTTAACAAGTGCACTATAATTCAGGGATCATCTACCATTTAATAGTTTCATTACACACAAAAAGCTAACTGTTATCTTTTTGACCTCCATGTGCAGCTACATAAAAACAGTGTAAAGACTCTTCCTCTTACAAACAGAAAGTTAAATACATAACCATTAAACACATCCTCACTTGGTCTGGTATGATCAGTTTTCAGATGGTGGCTAACAATAGATGATGTTAGCAAACTGCTGTGTAACTGGTATTACTGTGTCAGATTGCTGACTTTATGACTTGCACTACTGGTACACTATGATTAAGCATTAGCATTATCCTATAACTATCAGTTGTGGTCACAGTGGCCGCTCTTCAGCAAAGGTTATGTAGGCTAGCTTTAAAGCTGCACTTTAGCATCTTTCAGCTCATTGTTTTGGTTTTACAAGCCCACAACTTTACTTTTCTAGTTTAGTCTCATCACTTTCATTCACCTCGTTTTCAACCACAGCAGGCAGCTGTTTTTACTGTATGACAACATGTTAGCCATATTAGCTTTATACATTCATAATTTGTCAAATGTGTGTGTGATATTTAGCTTGTTGTGAATTTCTCCTGTGGCCATGTTGAAAAAAAGGTATCTATGGTTGCTGTGGAGCAGAGAAAGTCAGAGCTCTGTAGTGTGGAGTAGAGAAAGCACCACTGCCGCAGCTCTGGCTCCTCTGTCTGTCACTATGGCAAGCTTTCACAACAGAAATAATGGAATCTCTAAAATTGTTATAGTGTGATATTTTTGCACTTGCAACTGTAAAGACTTGTGTGGATGTTTTGTGGCCCAGTGGCTGCATTGAGCAGTACACATTCAGGACAAAGAGGCAGAGGGGCTGTCAGCAAGGAAATTGCAAGATAGGCATGAAGACAGAATGTGCAAAGTGAAGCGAATATATGAAGAGTGTAGAGTTTTCTCCTCTCGCATGCTAAAAGACATCTGTACGTATGTAGTGACTGCTGTGGTGGATGTGTTAATGCTGATACCATCCTGTTTATCTCTTACATGTGCTCTTTTTCTCATAATCATCTCATTGTTATATACAGCCTGTTATATGTTGCATTTACATATCAATCCACCTTTTCCATAATATTCTCTGGTTTGTGTCTCAGTGTGTTCCATTGCAACTTTATGCAACTGCTGCTCCTTTATACCCTGTTATATCCCAGTTCTTGTGTTATGTACTTGTCAGTATATGTAAGACTGAAACATTCACAAAAATAGCAACTTTTCACTGCAGGGATATAATAAGCACTAACCTGAGGTTTCACATAACTGTAATCAACCTTTAAGAACATTGTGAGGCTTTGGCGCAAGGTTCTTCGGTGCATTTCCACTGATTTTTACAAACCAGGATGTTCTGGATAAACAGTATGTCATTAAAAAAAGGCAAAAGCAGGACTGAATATGTCAGTTTTATTCACTGTTTGATACACCGTTGAAATAAGCAGTTGTGGGACAGACAGTAATGCAAGATTTAAGATGATGTTCTTTCACATTTTTGTGAACATGAGATACAAGTTTATACACCTGCAGGAGAATCCAGGACACTGCTGGGCTCAATACAAGCAGGTCAATGGACCAAAACATCTGTAGCTTTTCAGTTTGTTTTATAACTGCTGATTCAAGCCCCCTCTGATAACCATCTCTATTCAATTCAATTGAATTAGGGCCTTGATATCATCTTAATTTGTCCAACAAGCATTTTATGGAGGATTAGTTGTAAAGATGCAGTAGTGAAATAGTGGTTACTGTGGTGTTTACAGTCAACAACATTTCCAGCAACCCCTGAAAGTACCTAGAAGGTGTAGTATCACCTCTCTTCAGCAGGGGCCAAATATCACCAAAGCAGGTGGAGAACAGTGGAAACAAAAGTAGAAACTGTGACAATAGCTACACACTACATTATGTTTCAGTGAATTCCTGCAGTGGAAAATGGCCAAAGAATGTGAGTGTGTGAGAACACAAAAGCTCCAGTGTCTATGCCTGAGGCCATTTTCTTCATATTGACTAAAAGAGCCAAAAATTACTAAATAAAATTGGTAGTGCAGAATAATCAAAGTTTTGTGAAGTCATATTATCATACGCAGGGTCCAAATTTTAAGCTGGGTCTTACAAGGCCACCTTTCCAAAAACCTGAAGCTACACATATGTGGTTAACAAAACAATCTCTGTTCTGGAGCTTTCAATCATAAGATGACAAATTAAAGAGCACATGAGTAGGCTTTATGCTGTTTTAAAGAACATACTCTTTGCATGTTCAACCTCATTTATAACCTGTAACTGATTTATACCACTGCTGTAGCTGTAAAATAGGATGTCTCAACTAGTTTTCTCACTGACAATTTTTTGCTGGGAAGATTATAAATGTGGGTGTTCTGCTTTGCTGAGGCAGTGTCGTTATGTTAATTAATAGCTGTTACAAATGAATGACTTGGATCCATCAGCATACACAAGTGAATACAATGAACTCAATGTGCCTCATACTAAATGTATGAAGAAACAAACATAGTTATAAAATGACTGTCTTACGTGAGACAAACTCTCAAAGGGCAAAAAGGTTTCATCCATTCATTCATAAATCAGACCCTCAGTGGAGCTGTACATGAAACATGCTGTTTGCTGATGTATTATTGCACACATAATAAGGTGTTTAATGTCCACTTACCTTGTGCAGAGATAGCAGGGTTATGCAGGGATTTTCAATCTAACTGGCTGCTCTGTTTAATAACTAGAGGAGATTCTCACTCTAAGGCCTATTAGTGAAGTTAATACACAGTGCAGTGTGATGATAGTTGGAGCTGTGCTGTTTGATCAGTAGCCAGATGCCTGGAGGTATTGTGCTGCTCTGTATGAGGCCTGCTGTCTGACAGCAGAAAAACAAAGTAAGCTGTGAAGCAAACAAGAATTTGCCATCATTGAGGTAAACATAGTGAGAAGCAAGACAGTGTCAGCAGACTTTTCCTCCCTGCTGGGGTGTTGTCTTCACAGCAGGGGACCCGCTGGGTGCTTCATATATGCTTTAGTGATAACAGTATGGTTCAGAGACAGATTAGCAGGGACGGGCATGTGTTTGGCAATATGGTCAGACAAACATTAATACCAGGTTTTTACTCCTGATACCATGATGTGCTGAGTCTTCTGATCTAGAATATTTATCCAATCCTGATCTGATTTATTAATATTAAGTTACACAGCTGCACAGTAAGCATTTCCTTTTGGATGCACTCTGATTTACATCATCCTTTTCCATGTGAGAACAAAAACAACAGATAACAAATAACTTAATCAAATGAGTGCGTCGTACACTGACCCAAACCTCAGTATTCAGAGTTTTGAGAATAGCTAAATAACCAAACACCAAGTTTACTGGTGCCAGTGTGCTAGAGTGTAATCCTGGACATCCCAAATTGAGTGCCACTTGCTTAAATGCGTAAAGAAATAAAATCTGGGAAGCATAGCCAGAGTCATTGTGGATGCATAATTCATAGAGATGGTGATAATTGGTCATGTAGTAAAGAGACAGAAACAGACCTTTTTTCACAGCAGACATTCTGACATGCAAAAGCAGGAAAAGCACAGTGCAATTAATTATATTAATGATGGCTGATCCCAATTAGTTTTTACAAATTCATGACCCTGTAGTGGTTCACTACTATGGCTTCCTTGGACACTTGAATGGAACTGAGCCATCGTTAATGTTATCAGTCCCACCTGTGCTTTTCCGATAACAAACCTGTCTGCTGTGGAATAGCAGATAGAATAATGTGTGTGTGTGTGTGTGTGTGTGATATGTATAGACAAACTTTCTCATACAATTGAATGGGAAGGTGTGTTCAAACTTTTGACTGCTACTGTATATACTGTATATTCTGTATATATATACTGTATATATGTATTGTGGTCCCCAGCACTGCTAAAACAAAAGCTACACCCCTGCAAATATCACAGAGTTTGCTTCATTAGCTCCATCTCAACTTTCTCTTCCACAGTCAACTTTTGCAGAGTTTATTCTTTGTCTAATACAAAAAACAGAAAGGAAAATAACCATACACTATCTATCCCATTTTTCCTAACATGTCATACAGCGTTTAGTGTTTTGTGGACAAATTCTTAAAATCTTTTGTTCACTGACATCACTTTTGTCTTTATCATCCCCAAAGTCAAGTAGACATCCTACAGCCCTCTGGCAGATAGTGAAACATTTCTAACTCCCGGATAGAAGAATAGACATCTCATGCATGATTTATATTGTGTTTTTACAGACATGATACTGTGTCCAGTCCAATGTTTGTGACAAAGAATGCGCTTACCCTTGTGTTTGTTGTCAGCTATTGTTCAAATGCCAGTAATGAGTGTAAAATTATACGCTATATGTCTGTTATCATCCAATTCCTAAGAAGAATTACCTGCAAAAATATTCTCCAAAAGGGTTTGGTTAAAAATGCTCAACATGGGACTGTGACTGCAGGAATGTAGGATCATTCATTGTTAATAAATAGCATTTTTTTCTGTACAGTTTAGTCAAAATGCATTCCTGGATCTCTGAATATTACCACTGCAGTAACTGGTGCAGAGATTTTTTATTAAAGGTTTGCAGTAGCAAGGAGCAGGAAAGTCTTTCTTTGGTATCTAATGAAAAGGTTGAGGATGTTTTATCCACATGAGCATTGTCAGCATGGAGGTGATTATACAAAACTCTAAGAGACAGCAGTATGGTGGAGGTATGGTAGTGAAGACAGTGATCTGGGACATATAAGGACTCCAAAAAGCATACTCTGCTCTGGAAATGTGCTGTGGTGAAATGTCTGCAGGCTTCGTCAGCTCGTGTTAGGTGAAAGCATGGAGGTGTTGCAGCCCTGCAGACTGACAGATCAAATCAGACTGAACACCGCTGGAGAGAAAAGGCAGTAAGGATCAAAAGGAGAGAGGGAGAGAGAAATGGATGCACAGAGTGAGGGGGAAGGGAAGAAACAAGCAGATGAGGAAAGAAGGGAAGAAACAAAGGAGAGGTACATCTTATAATGCTAAGAAAATGCACAGAAAATGTGTTTTTGGAAGCAAAATAGACAAGATAAACAAAACAACAACAAGAAACTATTGGACAAAAAGTCAGCTTTAAGAAGACAAAAAGGTGAGGTGAGTATACTGAGAAGCAGAGAGTAAAAGGTGAAAGACAGCAAGTCGACTCCAGGAGGAAAAGTGAAGGCATAAGCTGAGTTTCCATTCAAATAGAACAACAACAACATTTACTATAGTTTACTCAGTGCTGGACACTGGACAGATGGATGGATGGATGGATGGATGGATGGATGGATGGATGGATGGATAGATGGATGGATAGATGGATGATAAGTATGAATGTAAAAGATGTTTATTGTTGTGTCATACAGGCTTTGGAAGGGAGGGAGTGGTTGTTTTGTGGCCATGAGTTGATGCATAATCAGAATATCTGTGCTGTGTAGTGCTCAACAGTTATTTGACAAGACTTGGTACGTTAGAATATCATAGAGGTTTCACAAAACAATCCCAAACTCAAACCCCCCCAGAGAGTCTGAGAGTCCACCACAGTCTCAGAAAATCCTCTGGGAAACACCGTGGGGGGATGAGAAAATAACAGTTCAAATCCATTCACTGTGAGCCTGTTTTACAAATGTTTTGTGATTATTATTTCTTTTGGCACACAGTGTGTTTTTTAAATAAATATTGTAATGATAATAGTCCAAAATTATGTGAAAATGCATCATTTTTAGTCAAATAACATCAAATTTTCTTCGGGGAGGACCCCCAAACCTCCCAACCAAAACTCGCTCTCTGCCACACTGCTGCAGATCTATTTAATCAACTGGATAGCATCATAAAACAATAATATTATATCAACAAAATGGCGCAAAACAAGAAAAAATGCTGTCAGTACTCTATTGAAAACCTTATCTATGGATACATATCCTTCTGCTTTTTTCCAGTAGCCTTTTTTGCTCCTATAGACTTTTTTTCTTGGTAGGCTGCTCTTGTTTTCTGTTGGAACAATTAATAAGAACGCTTCTTGTTTGGCACTGGCACCAAATTACCACTTTCTGATTGGCTGCTGTTTGTGATCAATAATGAGATCTAATTAAAGTTTGGCTTTTTTGCTCCCTGGGAAACTAATGATAATGATATTCCAACTGTCCATTTAAACAAACCTGTTATTTGGCATCCAATGACATGCTTTTTTTAAATGATATAACACAGAATTATAATCGACATTAATATTCAGTGGAGACAATTAGCTTACATTTTAATTGATGGGGGGTAGTAGGGACCTGGTTAATAGATAGGAGAAGCTGGCCCAAAAAAGGTTGAGAAACATTGCCTTTTAGTACAACCAAACACTGAACAAGGCTTTTGTAGGCTGCCAAAATGTTACAACTAACTTTCCTGAACTGAAAACACACTGTGAAATAGCAGCAGCTATGCCTATACTCTGTGAATCTGGGGTTACGCCATGGTTACATTACATAACCAACGTTGTCGCTGTGGTAACAACTTGTCAATCACAAGGTAGCCATGCTCTAAAGCATACCCTGCTTTATTGTCTTTTTTTTGAAGGCACTTCTGCATTGGCTTCACTTTTTTGACCTGGTAATATATAAGCTTTTTACTGAAGAGATCAATGACATTATCACCTTTATCTTTACGCTTGGTAGTGTTGAATTCTCATGCAGTCCTCATGTAAAACTCACCCTGCATTTGTGCTGCATTATCACTGCATCTTTTCAACAATCTCTTCAACAATTCCTTTGGCTCACTGGCTCAGGAAAAAATAACTGCAGAATTTTCCAAAATAATCCCTGTCAGAGGTGGAGCGAGAAAAGCTGCAACAGGGGAGGAAGAGCTGGGAATAATGGACATTGTGAAATATTGTAACTCAACATGTTTTCATGGCACACTACTGGTTTCTGAAGACACAGAAGAAGATTTACATGTTACATTGAGTCGGTGACACAGGCGGACCGAAAAATCCCAAGTTAAACAGATGCTGTTGCTGTGTGGCCTCAGTGACAGAGTTCTTCCTGTGCATACAGCAGAACCAGGCAGATGAAGTGTGACCCATCCCTCCACACTGCTGATTTGCAGTGTTGCATTGTATGTGTGCGTATGGTTAAGTGGGGGGTTATCAGCAGTGAGCCAGGAAGACCCTGAGGAAAAAATAGCTTTTTGCTGTCTTTGAAAAGTGGTGCAAGTGTGGAAGAGTCTAATTATCCCCTCAGTCTCATCAGAGTTGTGCAAAATTTTGTTTAGAGTGGTTTAGTTGTTCCTAGAATCATCTATCACCAGATATTTTTATTAAAATCATTATTTTCCACTGGAGGAATCATTTTAATTCAGTTTTGGGCATCGTTTCAGTATTTGTTTTACACAATTATAATACTGCATTCTCATAGGATTTTTCTCGCTTGAGAAGATGTTTTTTTAGCCTCTACGGCTTTGTAGTAATTTTTTCGTCATACCATCCCTCCTCATTCACAGGGGCACTACACCAGTTTTACACATCAAAGTAAGCTTTCTTGTCTTGGGGAGTGCTACTTAATACTACTCTGTTAAAGTAAGTTGTTCTGGGCTTGGAGATTACACATTTAGAAACTGGGGTCATCATTTAGTAAGATGTAGGGTCTAACAAAAAGACACAATTGTGTTGCATTATGGTAAGTGTAGTAATAGTGTTTTAGGAGCTTCAATTTTGACCTGTCTCGCAAGTCTCCAAACCTTATGGACCAACTTGAAGTGCAGTACTAAATCTGTGGAATGCCCCTTTAATGTGAGTAGACTGGGTAGAGGTGAAGAGGGCATTGAACTTTTTACAAAAGTTACATAGTCTTGCTTAAAAAGGAAAAACCTGACTAAATGAGTATAGAAAGACATTGAAGACAGATGCTTCGATACAGAACACTGAATGGTTTTGAGTATGAAAAGGATGTGAATTATACAGCATTTACAATCATCACATCTCAACACAACTGGAGAATCTAGCCTGATAATCACTGAATTGTTTTCACTTCAGTCTGGCAACATGTTAGCTGATTTCTGTGTCCAACTCTCTAGCGAGTGGCATATCCATCACATGGACATCATTTTCACTTGACAAGGAAGCTAGAGTAGTATTAGTTTTTAACGTTTTTAAAATTGATTGAAGAAATCCGCAGATTTAAGTTGTTATTTCTGTAAGTTGACCTACAACAAACTGTAAGTCTGCATCTGTCTCATCAATGCTTGTTTCTATATTCTTGAGCTTTTTTCTATCACTTGCTATATGGCTCTAGCACAAGAAGATTACATTGTAAATCTGTTACCAGTGCTCTCTTTTTTTCCAACCAAGAAAAGAGTTGTCAATGAGCACAGCACCAAACCAGTTTGAATCACTGAAAACTCAGATGTGGGCAGTGTTTCAGAGGAGCAGGGCTATGTAGAATCCTTGCCAAGGAGCATTTAAACTGTTCTGGCAACTTGTGTTGGTCCAACACTTTACACTTCATGTTTGGTTTTCTTTTCATTTGTCACCCATCTGTTTGGCACATAGGCATAAGCCAACTGAAATCAATGTCCACCAAAGAAGAGGAACGGTGAGGCCAGACATCCAGACAAAAACAGCTAAAATCAATTCTCAGAGAGGTGAAGAGGGGCAAAATTTTGAGGGCGTTTGGTCAGATCACATATTAAGTATGTGGAACAGACAGTCCTGAGCAGAACTGAATTTAGCTACATTTATTTCAGAGGGTTCCTGCATGGTAATAATATCAATATCTTAGGCAGACCTTGGACTTGGCTTTTTTGCTTCAGAGGAGTAGGACTTCTGTGGGGATAGAGATATTAAGTTGAAAGGAAAATCCTCTCATTGACAACCCAGCAAAACTCCAACAGGACAGGTCTGCAGATTTAAATTTTTTTGAAGAGGAAGAAGAAGCTATGAGTCAGCACTCTTGTTTCCCATCAAGGTTCATTGGTATGGGCAGGAAAGTGAGTTTTAAAGGCCAGAAATCTCAGAAACTGACCTAGTCATTGAGTTGTTGGTTATGATAGCAACCCAATGCTGTAGCGCAGTGCAGAGCAGTGCAAGTCCCACATAACAAACTACACATTCTTTAACATATAAAGTCAGTGAATGAATGAAACATGCATCTGCTGTTCCCACTGTGTTCAACACACATCATCACAGTGTGTTGGATGATGATCCTGAGATAGGTCTGTAATCCTATTCCACATACAACTACTGCAAAATGTTGAAGTGTTTCAGTATTTGCCAGGTCTCTTTACACCTACAGCACTGTGGAGCAGTAGTGTGTCACCCAAAAGATGCTGCAGGCTGTCTGTCACTGAGGTTTGGTAGAAGAGATGAGTCTCTCTAACTTCACTAATATTGTTGTAGAAACCAGCACTCCCATATGAGATATGAGATGGTTTGTCATGAAACCCACATCATTCATATTCATCTCTGTTTTTAGTACAGAAATCGGTGTGGACTTAGTTTAGCTAGCTTGCCAACCATGGGCTGGCCATGAAGGCTCTCCCTGACTAGTGTAGATGTAGTGACGGATCTCAGAGTTGCTGATAGAAGGATTAAAGACGATTGATGGACCAGTTGCAACCAAATAATGTAGCCACAAGGCTGTAATCAAGATAGTAGATATGCTCAGGTCATGAGTCTAAATCCCCTTTATATTTTATTAATTTAGCTAGCTGTTCAATGTTGTGTGTAAAAATATTTTACCAACATAAGTCCCTGAAAAATTTTGATTTAGTTCCTTTCTTCTTTGAGCTATGCATTCAAATTTTTGACCATAGTTTGCCAAAGTTTTCCGTTCTGTCTTTGAAATGATATATACTAAACAACATGAGCACACACCAGGGTAGCAGGAAAGCTGGACCTGACTGTTTGAGTAAGGGTTACATGCAGTATATTAGACACTGATGGGGTTTTGCCTACACCCAACTACAGTAGGAAGGACTGTCCAAATATGCCAGAAAGCAACAGTCTATAAAGAGTGCAGCTAACAGTTTCACAGTATACTGTACTTCATACACCACTTCGTCTTGAAATCACCAAAAATCTGTTGGTTATACAGTTCCCATCTGAACCATGATTTATGAAAATATGCTCCTAAAACAGGTTGGTATGGAATTTAACCAAAATGTCACATTAGGGCTCCTCAAAAGAAGTACTTAGTACATCATCAGATTCTTATCTAACCCCCCATATAACAGGTAGACAACACTTTATGAATAAGGTTTGGATCAGTTGTTTTAGAAAATAATAATATTAGACTCTTATATAAATCTATCCAGAGCCAGTAGGTCACACTTTCCACAGGTAGCGGGAAAGGAAAGGGTAGCAGCTATAATAGCTCTCACTCACACACACGTATAATCAAAGACTTCACCTTAACACCTGGCCTGAAGGAGTAAAGCAGGGATGAAGGGATGAAAGGTGAACAGCGAGCCACTTGAGGTCAAGATATACAGACAAAGACAAGAGGCGAGAGCAAGCGAGCCGGGTTTTTGCTGCAGGTATCAGAGTATAAACAGCAGATCTCACAGCAGATCCGATAGATGTTTACTCCTTCAGGCGCAACACAAACTCTGGCTTTCTGCTGCACTCTCTTCATTTTCAACCGTGTTTTTTTTGCCTTCAGTAGATTCTTGTTTTGTTTCTCAATCTGTATGTGACTCTTGGTCTTTCTTTTGTTTCTGTCTTTGCTCTTCTTTGCTTTTGTCTTATATAAACCTGTCACTATCATCCACTAGCCTGTCCATCCTCTTCTCTGTCTATCCATCTACCAACACTGAGCAGTATCTATAGATAGATAGAAGGACTGCGTATTTGATAGTTTGAACTCAACAAACTGAACAAGTAAAAATATCTGTTTGGTCAGTGTACATGTCCAGAGGTCCAGATGTTTTCTGATCTGCCACCAATTTAGACACAATCCTATTATTGTCAACATAATATCGTTAAAATTGTCTCCTAAAACATCTGGTCATTGTAGTTTTTAGCAAGCATTACTCAAACAGGAAGAAATAGTGCTGGGGACTGTTTTCAGCAGCAGATGAATCTACATTTGGTGCTCTAGTGAGTATTTTTGGCAGCAGGATGGTGTGTGTGGGATTGAGTCAAAATAAACTACAGTGTGTTTGTTCATTGTTACACCCAGTGTAACAATGTGGCTCATTGACATGTTCTTAATAGTTTTTGGACAACAACAGAGCTCTGTAGCACAGAGGAACAAGATATATCACGTTTTGGATACACACACAATACTTGTTAGTAGCTTCATTTATTCTTGGTTTGTGTCTGCACATGGGATTTGTTAACAACAAGAAAAAAATAGAATACCACCAGACACAATATACTTTAAAGTTACGAAAAAATCATGGTAATGGTTAAAATAAACCAACACTGACTGTCACAGGAAACAAAGTACATGCTTTGTTGACCGAACCTTCCACCCTAACCTCCTCCCTTAGATGTTTTGCAGGTCTATGACGTCATTCTATTTCCGAATTAGTTGTCTGATAGACTCACAGTCATAATTCACATGGCCACCAGAGGTTCTTGTCAGGAAAATACAACAAAGGTTATTTTAAGTGTTTGACCAAGCATAGCCAACAACCAACAGTGGTTGGAAAAAGAAAATTACCCATAGACATGGAAAATAAATTAATAGGCACAGTTAATTATGAATAAATAAAGAATATTATACTACATCTCTGCAGCATTCAGAATGATTATTTGGTGTTGCAGGAACAATGGAAACAAATGGGAGTGAAAAATCTTTTTGTCTAGCCATTAATGAGAGAATATAAATTATTTTTTGTTCTGTTAATACAGGGAACATTGAAAATTGGCCTCACATCCATAATACAATGGCTGTGGGTGTTACCCAACGTAATCATCAAATCACTAGGCATTGACATGGACATCAGGCTTTGTGAATACCTTTAAAGGGAGTTTATATTTACTGAAAGAAAAAAAATGTGCAAGAGAATATATATTTAAAGGTTTAGAGATTAAAGTACTGAAGTCTTTGTATCTTACAATGTTATGGTATGTTGAATCTCTGAAATACTGAAGTCTGTTCTAACTTTCAACATGTGTGTTCATCTGCAGCTCCAGTCAGACCAGGACCATGGCAATGGCTTAGTCAAGTACGTTCTCTCTGGTGAGGGGGCCGGCACCATCTTTGTCCTTGACGAGAATAACGGTGACCTGCACGCCACTCGCCGCCTGGATCGTGAGGAGAAGGCTTTCTATATCCTCAGGGCCACAGTCGTCAACAAACGGACAGGTCAAAAGCTGGAGCCAGAGACCGAGTTCACAGTCAAACTCCACGACATCAACGATAACGAGCCTCAGTTCAGCAAAGAAGTTTACACCGGCAGTGTACCTGAGAGGTCTGATATTGGTAAGGACAACTTTTACTGGACTTCTTTGTTTTGATTTTTGTCTTATGCATAATTCTCTTTCATTTTCTTATTGTGACACAAGGTTTAATTTGTCCTTGTCAGTGATAGTCATGTAAATGTGTGTTTTGCAGGTACATCAGTCATCCAGGTGACAGCTACAGACGCTGATGACAGCATGTATGGGAACAGTGCCAAACTGGTCTACAGCATCAGCCAGGGACACCCGTACTTCTCTGTGGATCCAAATACAGGTATTTTTGACAGAATCATCCTTTAAATTCCAATCCCAGTGTTGTACAGTAGTTAATGTTTATCACTTAAAGAGAGAGCAATAAAAGAATAAGAGGCAGTTTTTTTAAATGCAGTATCCAAACATACAGAGAGAAACCTTTAGGAAATGATTTACGCATTAATACAAACTATGGGCAAAAAAGAAATACTGTTTAGACAAAATTTAAGTTTAGTGTCCAGAGAATACTCCATTTCTCCTCTAAAACATTTGAGTTAATAAGCAAGCAAGCAAAACTTAATGTATATAGCACATTTCATTCCAGGCGGAAGCACAATTAGCTTCACACAGAGCATGAGCTACCATAGAAGTTGCAGCCACAAAAACTATGTGTATAGTGTACAAGATACAACATTAGATATAAATAAACACAATTAAAACAACCACATGAATAATACATGTGAGTTAAAAACCATTAAGAAGGTAGAAATAATAATTTAAAAAAATTAAGACCAGCAGTTGATCAGTAAAAATAGAAAAAAAAATGTAGTAGTAGTAAAATAAAGGAAGAAAGAATCTTAAGAATATACCGTAGATTTTAATTACTTATTTATCTCCACCTCAGAGAGAAGCAGGCCTTTATTTGTAACAGGCTTATATTAGAGACATGTCTGCTGTTTCATAAATACATGTAATCATATTTTAGTCAAAAGCCTTCCTGTTGCCTGATCTGTTCCTGTTCTAATTTGCTTTTGGTACTTTTTTGCTATTAATGCTCACTGAACAGTTCCTCTGGTTTACAGGTTGTCTTGATTAATTGAGTTTCATGTACATTTCCACAACAACAGAGACATGTCATACTCAGAACTCTGCTGCTCTCAGTTTCTCTCCTCTAATAGAAATACTGTCCTCATTCACTTATTATTTCCAGTTCCTTTCATTTTGCTTTTTTTCAATTATTGTTAAAGGCCCTGAAAACCTATTTTCTCAATGAGCTTCTTCATATGAGTGATGGCGTCTTACATGAAGACACAATTTTCTGCAAAAGTTGTTGCACTTTATTCAGCAACTTCAGTTAATGAAACCTGATCAAACCCCACCCACACAGTCCTGAAGAAGCAGATTAGCTGAGCTCTTGACTTTTAAACTCTAAGAAATAATAACTACACATGATTTGTTTTTTTGCTTATTTAATCATGACTATTTAGTGTTGTAGAGAATTTGAAACCAAGGCTCCGGGGCTTTAAGTTACCATCAGTGAAACACAGCACTCCTGGCTCTTAGGTTTCACAGTGCAGAGTGTTAAGTATGATGGGACTGTTGCTGTGTTGATGAGGTGAAGAAGTACATTATACTGAATTTATCATGTGAGCTATTACAGTACCCCTCATCAGTGTTTCATCAGTTTTTTTTAAATGTACATAAGATGGCATCCTCTCAAATATTAAATGTTATCAAAACACAAGCAGACTTACAAGAACTTTGCCTAAAGAAAATATGGTTTAAATTTGATGATTTAAATGTGGATAGTATGAATCTGTGCGTCAGAATGTCCCTTTGAGCTAGCTTTTGCACTAAGCTAGGCTAAACACAGCACGGACCTCTATGCTTGATGCACAGAGATTAAACAGATATTGATATTTTCATCTGACTCTATGTAAGACAGCAAAGTAACATATTTCCCAAAATGTCAGAACACTATTTTAACAGTGAGTGATCAAAGCAGTTATTGCTGCAGTGCTAGCATGACAAAGCGACTGCTAACACTCAAATACTGTAGGTCACAAAACACCGGATTACTAACTTACAAATTTCAGTTTTCTCAGTTTTTTCTTACTCCCCCATATCAAATTCAATCTATCAGATCCTCAGGGGAGGAAATATCCAAGCAGTGATCGTACCACCATCAGAAGTTGGGTAAACAGAGTGAATCTCTTCATTGTTACAGCTCTGCCATTTTAAGCCAATGCACCTGTTCACTTCTTTTACTTAAAAAGTTTGAAAGAACTAGTCATGAAAAGTAAAAACACACTTTTAGGACCTTAACACTGCCCCATTTATGTTCCTTTTAGACTAAAAAAAGAAAGAGAAGAGGGTTTGTTATCTGCTATCATAAAATAAAAACACAGCTCATCTCAACCCTTGCCTGATCTTATGTACTATCTCTGTAAATAAAAAAGTCAGCCATCCATTTAGATAATCAGCACAGTAATCTCGCTTTCTCTCTGCTCATCTGTTTGTCTCTAACAAATAGATGAGTCAGGCCCATGGTCAGATTACTGCTGTCTGTCTATTAAGCTGCAATGATAGACCTTGTTTTCTGATGCGGAAAGGGGAATGTGAAGAGAAGCAAAAATACTGAAGGAAATGCGACATTTTGTGAACTAATGGCACGTCAAGGAACAGTTCCGTAATTTGGGAAACGTGCGTATTTACTTTCTTTCTAAAAGTAAGATTCAAGTCAAGTCAATTTTATTTCCAGTCTTTATGCCGTTTCCAGTCTTACTGCTAAGCTAGGTTAAACATGTCAGAGAGTAAAATCAATTCAGGGTAAATTTCAGTCTTGAGGTATTCCTTTAAGACCAATTTAAGCTCTGTTATGTCAGTCACTTTTGATAGTGTTAGCACCTTGATCATACTGACCAAAAGATATGTAAATTCACTCCTAACTTTCAAGGATTTTATGTGTTTTTGGCATCCTTATCAGGTGTTTTAAAATACCATTGTAGATTTGTCTCATTTTATCTGCAGAACCTGTGTAACAACTTGTGTATTTTTTGGAAAAAGAAAATAGTCTAACAGATGGCAGATTCTTCTTTCAATCAACCATAAAAGAAACTAGAGCAAAATACACCTGTTTTAGTAGAGAGTCAGCTGGCTTTGCCTTGATATCGCTTCAAGATTTTAATTGGAAACAGCAAGTTCAGTGATTCTTCTATGAGCCTATGAAGTTTAGTTTTTATGATGTCACTTTTGTTCAGGTGTGATCCGGACAGCCTTGGGCCCTGGTGACATGGACCGTGAGCAGAGGGAGCACTACCAGGTGGTGATCGAAGCCAAAGATATGGCCGGACAGAGAGGAGGGCTCACTGGGACCACGGTGGTTAACATCAGCCTCACTGATGTCAACGACAACCCTCCCCGCTTCACTCAGAGTAAGACGATGGCACTGAAAGAGGGCAGATTGCATACAAATGATGCAACACTGAGTCACACACACACACACACACACACACACATTAATTATAGAGTTCAGAAACAGAAAAAGGCAGAATCACTGTTATGTTTTTCCATACCTTGTTAAATAAGAACAATTTATTCAGCAGAATCAAATGCTTGTCGTCGTGTCTGCTAGAGTTTCTCTCTGAGATTGTTTCAGTTAACCTTTAACATCTGCTGTTAACTTTAAATTGAACAACACTTACTTGGCTGCAGAAATAACAGACAGAATGTGGAAACAGAAGTGACAGAATTACCGAAATGTCACAGAGTTGATATTCAGAAATGAAATTCCTCCTCTAGAATCAATAAGATGTTGCATTCAAATGGCAGCACAAGCTACATTATTTTAAAAATGAGCACTAGAGGGTACGTCACAAAAAACACCTTAAACACATAACAGAAAACATTTGATATCTTGCCATTTCATGAGAAAAAATAACATTTTATGGATTTTAGCAGAGCAGCTAATGTGTAGACTCTAATGGAAATCATAGCTAGTTTTAATGACAGTACACTTGTGAGAAAGACAAGTTTACTTACTATTTTTGAAGTGGAGCAAACATTGATAAGATATTGGTGCATGAGGGAATTTCTCTTTGCTGATTTCACTGATCTAGAACTAGACAGCTGCAGATTGTTGTTTTTTTTGTCATTTACTTTTTATTAGGGTTTCTTTTAAAGAACACATATTAACAAAATATGATCAAAAAGGACCCTCCAGACACAACACACACGCCTTAACAAAAACTAAACAAGGTGAGGATCTCTTAAAACAAGTAACAAAATATGTATATGTACATGTGAGTATTTTATTATTACATAAAGTCAGGCCTTATTGTTGACACATGGGTAAGCCGTTTTGACCAATTTTCATCAAAGACATCAATTTGAATTCTTAGTTTAAATGTAGTTCTTTCCATAGTATCTATATATTGTGATCTAGGTCAGTCCATTCATTTATGGTTGGTATGTCCTTCTTAAGCCATTTTCTGGCCAAAGTCTTTTTGCCCGCCACTAACAGCAATCTCAACAGGTATTCATCTCGCAGCACATCCTCATAAAAAAACACAGTATAAGTCTAAAATTCAGACTGGCAAAACAACCTATAGTTACATTTAAATGTGGAAGTGATTTGCCACAGTACCTCCACAGGACCTGCTGTAGACGGTCTGATTATAGTAGTTAGTCTTCTGATCGGGAATACAGAAGAACTGAATCACATTCTTCCAGCTGAATTCTCTCCAGGAGCTACAGTCTTTTTAGCCATGTTAGTCCAAAGTTGAAATGGAATCAGCTGCTTTGCTGTCATCACATACTCCCTGAAGCATAAACAGAGAAACAGTCCTTTGCTAATCGCAGTGGGGATGCAAAAGTTCAAGAAGCAAAGTCGGTCCGCCGCGCCTCCAAAAAGTCCATCATCTCTCAAGTGCATGACCTTGGAAATATAAGGCTATCTGCAAGTGAGTGAGTTTCACATCTCAGATAGCAAAACTGACATGCAGGAAAGTTCTCTTCTATTGGTGGATATACCAGGCACCCTGAAGGTACTTTAGATATACAATATCAAAATCGTATTACATTTTAAATGGTTTTCTAAATAAGCTGGATTGATTTTTGACTGGACAAGCTGTGGTCACTTGCTTGAAATGTGTCTGCTGCAGTATACAGGTTGTAAGAGTTAGCATCAGATCACTGAAATGCTCAGAAACAAGCCCCTAGAAACCTACATGTTAAACATTTGGCATTAATTGTTGATGATTGTGATTGATACCACCAATCACCACCAATTCATGAACTTTAAGGTCAGTCATAAAGCAGTGAGGCATCATGGTAAAGAAACAGAACTTGATTAATCTAGTAAATCCTGAGAACTGATTAGACCAGAACCTTATAAAACCAGAACAGGGAATGACTGTGGAGTGACTTTGGGATATAGGGACATTAATGCATAGGGCTAAAAATAAACCCATATAAAATGTTAATAACTTAATGAAAAAAAGTGAAAAAAGTTCCTAACTAACTAACTTGATGTAGATCAGCGGGGGATAGCATTGGTTAGTTTAATTCTTGTTCTGCAGTTCCTTATTAAACTGATTCAAGTGATGTATCACAGTATGTCTCTCACAAACCTCTTTCATGAATGCCTCATTCAGCATGAACTAAAAGTTTTTACTTACTGCTGACTTTCTTTCTGCTCAGAATTACCACTCACAGAACTGCTACAGATCAGTAAACCATTGTGCTCAGCTGACACATCAGACGTACCAGTAGACTTAATGAAGTTTCTTACAGACTTTACAACTGTCCGTCACAGCAGGAGTGCCATTCATTCCCAGGATGTTGATCCATTCAAAGTCCAGCCCTTTCTGCTGGAGAAATGAAACGCCACTTGTCTGGAAAATGATTTCAGCAGCTGTGAGTGTCCTTCCGGGGGAATTAGTCCAAGTAACATTAATTCTTCCTGAAAGCCTTCTTAATTAATTAAACTTAATTAATCCGTAATCACAGGAACAGTCTCACTGTAAACATGTGGGCTTTGTACCAAGAAGCACGAACTCTCCGAAGATCCCTGCTGTAGAGTGTTAGTTAGAGAGAGACAAGCTGTGGATTCAACATCAGCTCTTTCTATTTATAATACAAACCTGGCTCCCAATCATACTTTAGACTGACACTGTTTTACAATGGGTATTTTCATGATCAATTATTCTGTTTTCTGTCATTTAATGTGTAAGAGGTCAGAAAATAATGAAAAATTTCCCATCACAGTTTCTCAGAGCATAAGGTGACATCTTCAGAATGAGACTGAAATGTTATTCTTGTCCTTGAAAAACAGTTGTTGACAAAATAATTTTACCACAAGGTCCATTTAGTAGCTCCTTCCATTGTATCACACACTATTTTTCAACAGCTGGAATTGTAGATTTTAAATTTTCTTGTCAATCAACCAGAGATATTCAAAAGACAATGATACAAAACAGAGAAAAGCAGCACATTTGAGAGGCTGGAACCAGAGAATGTTCAGCATTTTATAATGATAAATAACCTTAAGTTTCTAGCAATCAATGAAGCAATTAATTGACTAATGATTTCATTGCTATGCTGTTCAAAATTACCTCATAACATGAACTGGAAACATTCTGGTAACTTCTCTATTCTAGAAGATGAATGACTTAGCAGTTAAATATTTTATCCTCCACTGATTCAAGTAACAGGGAGCAAGATTCATTAAAAGATAATATGAAATATAGCAAACTCAAACTAGGTAACTCAAGACCCAAGGGGCCAACATAGTCACCTCTGACAGCAACACTATTGAAAGGACACTCCAGCAGCTTGTATTGTGTTTAAGTTGGGGAGAAAGTAGCAGAGGCTGAGATATCCTAACTTTTAATAGACTTTTGAATACACTTTCTGGCACTTATATCTATGGTAACAGATCAACGTGGTCTGTGTTAATACATAAATAAATACATTTATGGATCTAACATAGTTCACTAATTAAAACTGGTGGTCATAGTGAGAGCACTGATACAATATGAGCTTGTTAGATGAGCCACAGCTAATCCAGTAATGCAGATAGAATGCTGCAGAGACAATAGGGTTGTCAATAATGACGAGGCATTAGAAATGTGAAGTAGATGTAGCTTGTTGTTGAAATACCAGTTGACAGGGTTTTCTCCAAATACTCTTTAAAGGGTCATTTTCTCCCTCACTGTACCTCTTATGGTACTTCATACAGCCATGCAGTTAGTTTTGGTTTTACCTGCCTGTTTTATTTCCTCTCCTGGTTACACTGAATAATCCACAGACCTCTCTGGTTTTTACTGGAGCTACTTTCAGCTGAAATCCCTATGAAAACTGATAGCATGTTTTATGGATTATCCAGGCTAACAAGAGTACTGTCTCTGGACAGCAGCTTCCTGTGTTGCAGCTTCATTTGCTGTAAAATTACTAAATTCTATCTCCTTGGTCTTTTAAAGTTATTTGAAATTTTGACCTCACCTCCAGCCAATCAGAATAGGTGGTCAATAATAATGCAAATGTAAATAGCTTCCAAAACAGCCTGCTGGAGGACAGAGGAGAGTCTGGGCTGTAAGGTAAGATGGATTTAGAGATATCTAAACAACATTTGGTGAATAAAATGTCACAGACATGTTGAAAATACACTCAGTATTTATAGAAATGAGTCCAAAAGGCCCATAATATCAGATCTTTAAGTATTACAGAAGGTGTACTGGTTGCTTTCTGGGCTTAAAGGCAACATGATACATACACAATGCAAAGAGAGTGGGATGACCCAGGAGGTAAATAGGAGTCCACTTTTCAATTTTGCCTTGGGCCCCCCTAGCGGGTCAATCTGGCCCTGCTGTGAGCACCACAGATGAAATTCCTCCTTTGTATTGTAGTGGAGGCATAAATCTTAGAGACAAATATCTGAAACCTGAAAAAATAAAACCCAAACTTAGCTGCATGGATAGATACCACTAGATGTCAGTAAGAAAATTAGTTTTTTATTATTATTATTTGGATGAAGCAACACATGGTTGTGTTGTTATTTCATTCTTCTTAGGTGTCAAGATAAAAGAGTTTCATCTGTGACATCCATCAGAACTAGTTTGTGTGGTGCATCTCAGTGTAATTAAGTTCCACTCTCTGTTTAGTAGATGCATTATAACAGGGGAAGTTTGAACTTAGCAACAGCTGGTGCGAATATGGCAGCATTTCATCAAGAGGCTGTATTGGAACATGGCAGCATTTGTATGTGTGTGTGTCCATCAGCAGTGTTGTGGTGCCCGTAGCAGTGAGAAAAAAGTGAGTAAATTGCTGCTCTGTTGGCCTCGATCACATCAGTCACATCAGTCATCAGTCGCCTAATCCTTAAGAATTGACATGAAGGCAGAACTTCCTCCCCTTCGTTCTCTCACTCCCTGGCTTTCTGTATCCATCTCTTCATCTTCTAATTGTTTTTCCTTCTCCCTCTCCATCTCTGCCTTGTTCAATCACACTCACTGTATCTCAGTGTCGGTTTCTCCCTCCTCCTGTCCACCCAGCATTAGCACCCATTCACCCTATGTTTCCGTCTCCAGTGCAGGGTGCAAAATGAGCTCAACCTCAGATCTGTGGAACAGATTGCATGTGGCATTATCATTCTGTTTAAGTCCTCACACTTAACACACATGCTTGTATTTCTACCAATATGTGGGCAATCTGTTGATCACATAGCGCAGTGTGTTCCCTGTCAGCTAACACAACCCCCCCCCCCGTCCTCAGTCTGAAGGTCACGACCTGGTCCTCATAAAGGTAGCTGAACATATACATGGTAACACACACCTTGGTCCACGCATGTCAATTCATTTTTACTTCACACCAGGACTCCAATCAGTGCTGTCAGTGTCAGAGCCAAGAGGCAACATAATCTCCAACCAGCCAGAAAGAAAACTGAGTGGAGATGAAATCTGCTTCTCCTCTTTTTTACCTCCAGGCTCTTCAGGGTTTCACCAGGCTCCCACTTGTTTGTTTTACTATTTTGCTAAGAGACAGGTACTTAAATAGACTACCATAAGTATTCAAATAGTAAAGTAAAATGTTTATTTTAAAACTCTGTGATTACATGGTTTTATATGTTTGCAGGGCTTAAATGTGACAAACGCCAAATGTCAGTCAAATTTGTCTTTGATGAACAAATCGGTGAGGAACAGTGTCATACAGGCTGTAATCTCTAGAGACAATAACACTTGAGGCTGTTGGCTGAGTCTGTGGTCTTCTCCTGCCACTGGACTTCACAGCCTTAAGCAAACCAAATCAAAGCATCAACTAGGCTTCTGACTGGCTGCTTTTTACACCAGTCTGGTGTAAATATATAGACCAGACTAGACCATGTAAATTCACCTGGAAGCATTTCATACAGTAGAAGACACCAGTAGTGTCACACACACTGTAGATATTGTAATACTTTACCCTTTGCTCTTACTTATACATTTGTTTGATTAGTTTACTCATTTTTGATAGTTTGATTTATTTTAAAGATTTATTTAAATAATTGTATTTCATTTTTTTATGGTGTTGTAGATTTGATTTATTTAATATTTATTTGATATAGAGTTATTTTAATGGCACAATATTGTTTGCAAAATGGATGTCATTTTTTTGTCTATGTGTTTGTTTTTGTCAGTTTTTTGTTTTTACTTGGATTGGTTCGGTTAGTTGGTTTGTTGGGGTTGGCTTGGCTTGTTTGGGTTGGTTATCTTTGCTTCACTTTGAATTTTTTGGTTTTGCCTGTTTGGTTTGCTTTAGGTTGAGTCGATTTTGTTTTGTTTTATTTGATTGGCTTTGGATTGTGTATTTATTGGTTGTTTTTTTTCTTGGTAGGGTATGGTATGGTACTCGGTATGGTACTTGGTATGGTATGGTATGGTATGGTATGGTATGGTATGGTATGGTATGGTATGGTAAGGTACTTGGTATGGTATGGTAAGGTACTTGGTATGGTATGGTATGGTATGGTATGGTATGGTATGGTATGGTCTTTGGTTTGGTATGATTTGGTTTGGTTTGGTTTGGTTTCATATTTTCAGATTACCACTTCATACCAGTCTAATCCATAATGTTTAGCGTGCTGCAAGTATACAAAAAAATCATGTGACGATGTTCTACATTTGTGGCTCACTGATCTGCAACACAATTTTCATGAGTCCATTGTTCCAATATTTTTGTTTCTCACTGTGGACAATCAGCTGGACAGCTAGCTTGATACAGATGTCATGCCCTGTTCTTTCTAATTTCTTAAAAGAAACACCTGAACGCCTCTTGACTCACTTGTTGAACAGTCCAAATCATAACACTGCAATCGCCAATTCTGTTGCCTTTATTTGTCTAGATTTATTCTCACTTTTAACAAACAAAGATAAAAAAACATTTCAGAGTCTCACATGAGGTCAAAGATTGTACCGATGCCCCGTTCTACACACATTTCCTGCATGTTTGCTAAAAAAGACTCAGTCCCACCCCTTCCCTCTATCACAGCTGATCATCATTATCTGATTAACCACAATAAATCCAAAAATAACTGCTCAAGATATTAAATTGACATCAATTCATACATGAAAAGAAAAAAAAGTACATTATTTCAATAAATTTGCAAATTGTGAAAAAGTAATTCGCAACTAACAACAGTAAATGACTTTAACAACAGAGATACCGCTAGCTTGATAAGACGTATGTGTTTTGAAGTTTGTGAAATAATCCTTTGTTAAATAAGATAGTGGATTTTGACAGCTGCAGCTTTTGCAGTATGTTGCACCCTCTCCTGATAGTATGTGTGTAGTGTATACACATGAGCACATCCTTTATCTCAATCTCGCTGTGTGTCTACACACACACACAAACAGACATAAATATACCAAAACAGTGGCAGGTTGAGTACTGTCTAGCTGCCAGGGTGCATGACGCCTGCTGTGTCTCAGCAGCATATAATTACTCACTCAAGTGGTTTATACACACCACGAGATCTCTTGAGATGGAGCACACGCACACACACATACACACACACACACACACATCCAGAATAAAGGAGGTATTCTGATATGAAACTGCCTCAGGTTCATATAGCAGAATGATATCTCATTTGCATTAATTTAGGTATGTTTCTGTGCTTGGACTTTAGTCAGTGACTCGGATGAGCAGCTTTTTTTTTTTTTTTTCACCCAGGCCGGGGCTGTGTTTGTCTCACAATGAGGAAGAAAAATCTTAGCAATGGCCAGCTCGCCTCTGCAACAAACTGATGGCAAAACACAGTGTTAGCACTTATGTCAGAGAACAAAAGGATACATCACACTCACAAAAAAATACATTGAAATGCTTTTTTTAATGATCGTCAGCATTCTGGCAGAGAGACATTGTTCCAGCGCCTGCCTTCCATCAGCATTTACACTACTTTTTTCAGGCCAAGAACACTTCTTTTGTTCTTGCTGTCTACCTGTCTAACCTTCTTTATGAAGTTTGAAGACTAAGGAAAAGATGTTTCTTCGTTCGGCATTTATGCTGTCATTTTTTTTTTTTCAAGGAGAGACAAACTTTCCTGATGTCTTTGTTTGAGTTTATGCATTCATTTTCTATGACACTTTAATAGTGTCAAGACTGTACCAGGTCTATCACTGACTCACATATTATCTAGGCAGATTAATAGGGTTATTGATCAGTACCAGTTACTCGATGTTTATCTACTGACTCAGGTGGTAACGCTCAGACTTTCATGCTAATTCAGATTTATTTGTGCAGGTCTTAACCCCAGTAAATGTCTCAAAGGGCCTAACAAATAACCCGCCTTAAGTGAACAATGGAAAATATTGCCTACTGGGAAAAAGCAAAGTAACCTTTAGAAGGATTACATAAAACAAACCCCCCCGTCCATTGTTAAGAGGAAGCAATGAGCAAATGACAAGGTTGTGGATCAGTTGTACGAACAGACATTGTTGTATGTCACTAATATAAAATCAACAAAAGCAAGAACATACTGTAAGTCTCAAGGATGGGAAAGAGTCTCTTATGAAGCCAAAGCACAACAGCCTTCAGGGCACCAAGCAGGAGACACAGTCTAATAGAAGATGGAGCTGTTGTCAGTGCAGTGCAGGTCTCAGTGAAGACAATCATGATTCACATAGATTACAATCTAATAGATCAGCATAGGTAGAAAGTAGGAATATAGTGGCATCTATAATGTGCACTTGCTATCAGACAATTGGTTTGTAAGTTCAGTGTCAAAGCATATTTTTATCAGCACAAAGAAGACCCTAGAGTTTATGGAAAAATGAAAACCAGTGTGTAGCATTTGAAAAATGTCTTACCATCTGGTGGTAGTATTAAGAATGACTGTCAACAGCAATGGTTGTTGCTGTGACTAATGACAACAGAATAATAATTCCACATATAGTGACATTTAAGGTTTACATCACAAATGATCTGATCTACCCACATTAAACACCCATAAGTATGTTGCTGAGTTTGTTAATTACCTCATAAGCATCATATGGATGTGCATAATCTGGCAGATATCATGCAGCTGACTGTCAGCGTTACTTTCTGTGTTGTCAGGTATATACCAGTTCAGAGTTCCTGAATCCTCCAAGTCTGGAACTCAAGTTGGGAGGATTACAGCCACCGACAGAGACATCGGGAAGAACGCTGAGATGTATTTCACCATCGTCAGCGGAGACGGCATGGACATGTTCGACATCTCCACTGACAAAGACACCCAGGAGGGAATCATTACCGTCAGCAAGGTGAGAGGAAACAGGACTCAACTGTGGGCTCGGAGTACTAATTACATTTATAAAATTGATGTGTGGCACTAACCTGAAAGCAAGATTTACAAATTGCTTTTAGTGGAAGGCACAAAACAACAAAATTAGGAGGAGGATGAAATAGAAAACATGTCTAAAAAAAGTTAAAAAAGCAAGTAAGATACATAGCAAGTAGTACATTCCTGTAATGTATATTGAATAGCACAGAATGAAATGCACACATCAAACTGTATCTATTGTAAATAATGTAAAATCTAATGCCCACATTCAAATGAGACTGGCTTTTAATTATCTTGATATTTTTCTCACGGCAGTGGTTAAATCAAATTAATTCTAAAGCAGTGATTCAGCAGATCCCACACTTTCGACTCATAAGGATCCTGCCCACGTAGTCTGTTTTACACGTACTGTTAAATATGCAAAGCCTGGGCATGCTTGACAGATGAAAGAAACCAAATTAAACTTATTCATCTTTACCTTCACAGCCCCCAGTCCTAGCCTCTGCAGCAGGCACAAATACACAGGAACAGAGCTTTTAATGCTGCTGGATTTTTAGAAATTCACTGTCCTCATAGAGTGTGTTTACTGATGTACAATCACAATTGATATTTAGAAATTCTTTTCTTCCTTTCGCTGACACTACCTAAGGAAGTCTGTAAGGTTCAACAAAGAAATAACGACATTCTGTCAGCAGGAAACTAGATGAGGACAATAAATAGACTTCCTTTAACAAAGCCCAAGCAGCACATGTAGAGTTGTTCAAGTAAATCTGAAGCTTTGTTCTTCTTACATTGTCACAGCTGATAAGGAACAGATTTCATCAATATCATTTACATTTATAGTTATCTGTCAGCTGCTTTATGTCACATTTTTATCCGTGCTAGACTTTCCTCAGGAACCTTTTCATTCTTTTATCATCCAGACAGTGAATGGAGATGCGTTTTTACATACCATAAATTCTTTGACGCTCGACTTCTCAACTATCAAATTAAATAAGATATGAAATCAAATTCTTCCCTTGCTGGATTACATGTGATGCGCTGCATGGTATCAAGCCTGCTGTCACTATGACTATGTGGGAAATCCTGTGTGGAGCATTTAGCAGCTAGATATTTTTTTCAGGAGTTTGGAAACCAAAACAGATCTACAAGGACAGTGAATATTGAACTCCAGATAATTACAAACGTTGCTCCATTTATGTGAATGTGTAAGTAGGCAATTAATGCAACTTATATACAGTCTATACAGTATATATAATACATGAACGTGTAGCCTCAGAGGAAACTCAACTTTGCAGAGCAGTATTCTATCAATTTACTGTAACTCTACCAGCTGAGACAATCCTCTCACACTGATCTTGTGTTTCCTGTTTCTTAATATTGCCTCCACAGCCTTTGGATTATGAGAGGAAGCAGTCCTACACAATAGAGATCCAGGTTCAGAACACCCAGGTGGACCCTCGCTTCATGTCTGCAGGCTCCAAAGACATGGCCACGGTTCGGATCGGTGTGGAGGACGTGGATGAGCCACCGCTGTTTGACAAAGCCAGCTATCTGATGGAGGTGAAGGAAGACGCTGCAGTGGGCGTGGCCGTGGGCTCGGTCAGCGCCATGGACCCTGATGGAGCTCGCAGCCCTGTCAAGTAAGGCAAAACCTCAGTCGGACTTGTTGTTTTATTTTTTAAATATCTTTAAAAAATAGGTCATGGACTACCAAGACAAGAAAATGAACTGATGCCAGAAAACTCATATATTCTTTAAAGTGACATCATCTGATTTTAGACTTAATGTACTTATAGGAGACACTTTATGGTTTCAACCTTGACAGGCACCTCCAGTGTAATGCAGTTTCTGTCAATTTGCTAGATCCCTTGACTGTAAATGAGATTTACAGTGTTTTATCACCTTATTTATCACCTTAGATATTTGTTGATTTATGTGATTTAATGTTTTTTCATACTGTGTACAAGCTTTAGTTTCTATTTACAGACTACAGCTTCTGTCAGCTGTATTATGGGTGTTACCTTGTAAACACAGTCGGTTTCAATTACAGAGAAACAAGGTTATCAGTGTCATAGCTAGTGGTTTCCAGATGGGACCTGTTGCATGGTTACATTTATTTAATAATTCAAAAAAAAAATCTAATCAAAAAACTTGGCCTTATATTAGCCTGGAAAAACCCTTAGTGTGGAAATGTCTTGCCAGTGTTGTTTGAGTAAATCTGGATTATGGTCAAGCCATGTCAGTCAAAAAGGATGGCTAACTTTTAAAACAACCATAGCTTATATCAGACTGCAAACAGGAAGCGTGTCTCTCTGCAGAATATCTGCTTTTCATTCTCTGCTATTTTCAGTAAAAACATTGACGTTGGATGAAGTTTGACTTCAAATGGACCTTGATGCTCTATAGGCTTGTGAGAAGCTCTGATAAAAGTCTGAAAAGAGAGAAAACAGAGGCAAAATGTGAAGTGGGGTAAAACATAAGTGGTAACAGTAATCAAACAGTCTGTGGACTGTCGGGCTGTGTGTGAAAACTGCTGAGTACATAGACAACAGAAACCTGCATCTACGGGCTATATTTAAACCTCACTGCAGCACTGTTCATTATTGATGCTTGGCATTAGGATGGTTTGAGCTCTGATGCTTTGCTGTTAGAAACTGTCCATTACTCAAACGGCAACAATACATCCTGGGAATTTTCTGATGTTTACAGAATAAAAATGCCCAAAGCCTGAAGTAATTTGCTCTGCTGCAGCGGATATTGATCAGGTACTGTAAGACTGTTAAGATAAGTTGAAACTTTCCTGATCTCTGTGGGCAGTCTGAGTTACTGCCAAAAAAAGTAATAGGACACAGCAAAGAAGTTAATGTCAATCAAGAAAATGGTGCAGTGTAAAAGTAGAGAACTATAGGATAAGTTGAAAGGAAATAATTATGATGTATGTATGAATAGATGACAGCAGTAGGAGTGTGTTAGACAGACAGGAGATGAACTCTGGCAGGCAGGACAGAGCACAGTTGGAGGCTGTAACTGAGCCCTTATTTCTCTACATTTTAAGCAGTGATGAGGAACATATTCCAATTAAAACAAGCATGGAACCATGGAGTGCTCTTAAAATGATGTGTCACAAGGGGGCACACACACACACACACACACACATACACACAATCACACACAATTCCAATTATTCCTGTGTTTGTGCATTTGTGTATGTGACTGTATCATCTATTCACATTGTGTCGGTGAACTATTATTTTACTGTTGAGTGCTTTCTAATTATGATCAAGCCTTGATGTACCGAGGCAATGTTTTCTTTTCAAATAGATTTATATATCTCTTTATGGAAAACAGTAATTAAGATTGAATGGCACATAATTAACAGCTGATAGCAGAATGATGTTATATTTTGAGTGGATAGTGAAACCGGCTTTAATCCAGGCACTAAAGATGTTCATATACAGTACAATATGCAATTTCTGTTCACGGAGCAGTTTGTCTCCGCTTTGACAGGCAGGCGAAAAAGACAGAAGGCAAAGGCATCTCAGTTCTATTATCTATGGAGTGCTGTGAAGCTGTGAATAGCTGCATTCAGCAACTAGTTCAAAAATAGAGTAATGCTCTGTGAGCAGTCCACAGACAACGGGAAGATATTTTCAAGTATCTGTGAGGTTTTGAACAGGCTACAGTAGGATTGAATAGGAGAGGACAGAATGCAGAGGCTTCCAGTGCAGCACAATTATGTGATTCCAGTAGTTAGAATACCAAGGTTAGCTGTTGTTCACAGTCTGTTCTTTTCATCCAACCTTACAGATCAAAGATTATGCATCGCTTTTGATTTGGAATCTACATCACAGTTAAAAAATGATCAATTCTAAAGGTTTCCACAATGGCCAACAAAGGCAAATGTGCTGCAACTTCAGAAAACGCATGCAAATAGACAAAATACAAGCAAATTAAGAAAACATCTTCATCAATTTAACAGCACATGCACAGCATTTAGAAAATACGCTGCAAATACCACAAATGAGGCCTCTTTCCTACCATAGTAAGGTAGACAACGTCACCAAAAGGAGCTGTCCTCCGAGCTGGACAAATAACATTGTTCTCTATGTACAGCTGGCTGTGGGACAAGTGTGCAGGAACCTAAAGTGCAACACCGAAAAGAAATACTTCAAGCAATATTCAGTAACTACAGTCTTATACCATATAGAGTCCCCAGAATGACTTCACACAACAGTCTGTTGTTGGTTACACTACAACACTTTGTCTGGAAGAAAGGGTTAGGGGTTACTGGATATTGTTTGAAGTGTCTCTTTTTGGTGTTGCTTTTTAGACAGTCCCTGCGCACTCGCCTCACAGCTAGCTGTACATTTGCATGTGTTTTCTTAAGTTGCAGTGCGGTTGCCCTTGTCAGCCACCGTAGTTTTCAGATTCAATATAAAGGGATTTTAACCTCATCTTATTCGTGCAAATTTTTATTGCTGAAGTGTTTGCGGTACATGTTCATACACTAAATATTAAATTCAGTGCTTTTTGAATGGGAATCAATTGGAGCATCTAGTGACTATCGGTGGCATTGCACTTGCACTTCCGCATTGGTGTCAGCCTCAAGCTGTGGTAGTTGTCGCTTGGTCAGGACATGTTTAGTCTAGCTTTGCATAGAGATTCAAAGCAAGGAGAAACAGCTAGCCAGACTTTGTCCAAAGTTAAAAAAAAAAAAAAAAAACAAGAAATAATTAGCTATGTAAATAAGAAATAGTTCCACATAACTCCCCTTACAATCACAAATTGTCATTCTTACATTGTGTATGTATGTGTGGGGTTAAAGAAACATAACTCAACATGTTTATTAGTAAGCTTTAGAGATGTGGGTAGGTTTATTTTTGAACTGGTAGGCTATCATCTCCAACTCCATACTAAACTCACAGACAGATGGTATTGTCCAATACAGTGTGTCCCCCATATGCTTTCACCACTACTGAAATTTCACATTGTACATAATAATCACAACAAACACAAACCACACGCACTTTCTCTGCTTGGAGCAGCTGACTGGAGCAAGTGGGTAGAGAATGGGAACATGTACAGCCTCTCCTCTCTAGATGAACCAGGTGAAGTGAAAGAATTATTGACTTCTACACTCGTTACTGTAAGTGCAATAAAACTTTTGTGAGCAAAAAGCCAATAAGTACTTTATCAAACCACCTGTTCAACAAGCATAAACATGTAGAAAAGAGATATTTTCAACTGCTTTGCCCCAATGTCCCATCCACCAGCAGTATGTGTTACACAACCACAGTACTGGTTAGGCTAATAGCGAATAACATCAAATTTTCTTGGGGGAGAACCCCCAAACCCCCGACTGTGTTAAGACATTTCACTTTTGACATTTATTACAATAACACTTATCTAGACCTCCAGAGCCCTTCTGGCGTCAAAAGCTCCAGTAAATTATTACACACATGACTCTATGGACATGGATAAACGTAGCTGGAACAAATCTAAGCCAGTTTTAAGTTATTCCACTGCCAGTGTGTGCAAATATGGGTCCCGGCTTCATGGGCTCTGTGGGGTATTCAGAATTTTGTTCTCTTCCGTTTCATCTGACCACAGGACTAGTGGAACACTTTACACTATAAAACCCTGTGGGAAGCAATAAAAACAGCTTCACACAGCAGTTTAAACCCTAAGTAATGCAACATTTATGAGATCACATTGTTCTTTCAACAGATTTAAAGACTTAAACATGTCTGCAATAACTCTACAGTCTACCACATCACTTTTGACTGGGCTCTATCATCATGCACTCTCCTCCATCATAGATTCAGAGAAATCAATTATTCTGCCTGCTGCTGTGAATCCCTGGTGGGGCTGCAGAGGCACAAGGGGCGCTTAAGTTCATCCCACCCACTGGCTTAACTTAGCACTTTCTCACCCTCTCGTTGTTTGGCTTGTTACAGGTACTCTATTGACCGGCGCACAGACATGGACCGGCTGTTCAATGTCCATCCAGGGAATGGATCTGTCTTCTTGCTCAAAAGCCTGGACAGAGAGGAGACTGCCTGGCATAATATTTCAATCATCGCCACTGAGTTCAGTAAGTCTAGCAGGGGCCTGGACTATTTGCAGAGATGATGTGATATATTGATGTAGACCACAAATGTATGGAGCCAGACAGAGTGTCTGGTACCACAACAAATCAGTCAGTCACGGAGGAGAATTCAGTGACAAGACATAATACCACTAAAGATAGTATCCAGGACCGGCTGAGTGGGAAACGGTAAAGGGTTGATTCACACAAATGACAAAAATAATTTCAACAGCAACTTGTCTTTCCTGAAACAATGTCCTGCTTACACTGGATAATCCATGGACCTCGACATGAACTATTTTCACTAAAATTACTTTCTCCAGAGGAAATAGTTCCTATGAAATCTGTTCATAGTGATGTCTCTTGATTACCAAAGTAAAAGGGATGCCTAAGGGAAAGAAATATACTTGTTGAGTTTCATGCATTCCATGCAACTACATTGTATTCGGAAATGGTATAATGCATTTTTGGGGGACTATTTTCAGCAACAGATTAATCCACATCTGGTGCTTGAGTGAGTATTTCTGGCAGCGGGATGGTGTGTGTGTGTGTGTGTGTGGGATTGAGCCAAAATAAACTACAGTATGTGTGTTCATGATAATGAAGGAACATGTCACCCAGTATAACATCTGTGGCACAGAGGAATAAGATATATCAGGCACTGATAGACACAACATACTTGTTAGTAGATCAACTTGTTGCTGATTTTTGTCTTCATATTTTGATTGAAAAATACAGAATATCCCCAATTTCAAGATTCCAAAATAAGATGTAACTTGAAAGTTTGTCAAATTTTTGGTCATTTAATTTGTGAAAATGTACAAATTCCTATCCATACATACAAGAGATAGTGAGATAGTATTTATCTCAGTAAAAGTTACAAAATCAGATCATTAATTTGAGATCTTACTAGGATTCTACTGTCTGTTTGAACTGTTATGACAAATGATCTGTCCATAGAGGTACATGTACACAATAGATCCACAGCAATTCTCTACTTCAGTATCATAAAGAGAGGAGGAAGTAATCAAACCAGGGGCACCTCTGAGACACTTTGATCGTAATGCTCCTGCCTCTATATCCTAATGACAAACCAAATGTATGGAGCAGAGGGAGAGACAGTAAAGCTAATGCTGGACAATGTAAAGAAAAAAGAAAGATCAGTGTAAAGAAAAGAAACATAAATATGTCATTAACTGGCATTAGGTGTCGTGGAAACAGCTACCCTCAGAAAAATAAACTACTAACATGAAGCAGCATGACCCATCTGTACCATTTTATATCTATAAATCTGTTGGTGGTTAATGGGAAACAGAAAGCAGCCTTGTGTATTCCCAGAATCTCTTTGAAGCCTAAAATAGAAAAGGAAGATAAATAATCCCCACCCAACTCAATATATATATATATAGATACAGTTATGGCTTTATTTTAATTATTGAATTTGTTGGGTTTTCTTTTTTTAGTTTTAGTTTTCATTATATCAAATAACCTCAGCTTCCACAAACAATTTGATTCAGACACTAGTGTGAAATGGAAACATGATTGGTTTCCCAGCTTCAACTGAGACATGCTGTGAAAATTACAGAACCCTACAAACTAACTACTCAGACACAGACTCACAAAATGTGGCTAATGTGTATGAATTCTCTCATGAAAAGCTAATTTGTTTTCTTTCATGTTTTCATATTTTATATTTAATTTGAGTGAGTTGAGAGGTTAAAGAGACAGCTTGTGAGCAGAAGGGAAATAATGGAAAATATTGTTAATGGAAATTGGATGGCAACACTCTACACTAACTTCCTCCTTCATCAGTGATTGACAAGGGGCTTTTAAGCAAGGCACTGAGCTGCTCAGTGGGAGCTATCAGTACCATCACAGTGAAAGGCTGAGCTTGTTCTGGATAGCTCATAGTCTGAATGTGTACACTGGAAGTGAAGCAGCGTGTTAAGTTTTGAAGCATGAACCCTTTCCTGTGTTTACCTTCCAGATAATCCTCGTCAGAGCAGCCATGTTCCAGTCTACGTCCGCCTGCTGGACATCAATGACAACGCTCCTACCTTTGCCACTGTGTATGAAACCTTCGTCTGTGAGAGGACCAAGGCTGGTCAGGTACAAGCTCTTTATCGCTTTATGCTTTTGCAAAGAAATAATTTATTGAATCCATGTATCAAATCTAGATCCTTTCAAATCTCTTATCAAATCCATTTATGTTGAGTCTAATTTTTGTAGTAAGTAACTGAAGTTACAAAAGATTCAACTGATACCTGAATTTTGTTGGCTAAAAGGTGGACGCAATAACCTAACTAATGTTCACAACCAGCTACAACCTGAAAAGGTTCAGTGGCCCTGAGGATCAAAACACAACACACTTCACAAAAAGGAAAAGGTCAACAATTCTTCTTTGTGATTGGACAGAACTCAAGTCAATCAAGATTGGTCAGTGATAGCCTACTATAGGAAGTAAACTGCCACGGATGCACTGACTGGCAGTGAATGTATAGTAGGGTGCTACTGGGCCTTTGTCTTCATTGAAAATGCTATCAAGAGAACCTGGCTGCAGACAAGTTGATGTAAACCAGAGGTTCCCAGACCCTGGTCCACAGACCAGAACATTTAGTACCGAACTACTAGGGAACCATGTGATTCAGTAATGTAAAACTCAAATTAACAACTAACAACAGATATTACGTCAATGTCCTCAATAGTAGCTACGGTCTTGCCAGGTTCTTGACAGGCCTCTTCAGAAATACATAGGTTGCTCACACAGACACATACAAATATATAGAAATACAGTACTCATACATGCATACAGTGGCAAATTACTGTTCATAATGGAAGTGGTCTGTGACATTATTTCAGTGTGCAACACTGAACTTGAACAACCTCCAATACAGAATTTGCTCTGACTCTTCAGCCTGCCTGGAGCGGGTGGCACTGTAGTTATTGTGCAGTGATGTGCTTTTATGAATCACTTATGGGACATGCCAAGTGCAAGGGGCTAAACTGAGCTGGTAATCCCCTTTTATGAATAGAAAAACATAGCATTTGCATGGAATCATCCCGCACCACCACACTGACCTTTGTACTGGGTTTGATAAATATAGGCCAACATGTCTGCTGGTTTTATTTAAATATTTTTAGTACATCACTGCAATCTGAAAAAAATCTGAAAATCTTCTACATGAATCAGGAACATTTTGTTTTTCATGGCTTGGAGGGTTTTTTAAAGACTTTTTTGCATGGACAACTGACAGTATTGATATTGAAAGTATTGATATTGATGATTTTTAATTGCCATTCTCCTCAAGCAGCCTAATATACTGACTTCACTGTACAATCAAAATGACTTTGACTTTTGAATATTGACTACTTTATTAACCAAAAGTCTGAATTTGAATGCTTCAAACAGCACTTAATGTAATTGTAGTCTGCTGTAAAACCACTTGATATGATTCATCACATACTGTATGAGATTCAACTAATATGATTAAAGCGCACAAGCTTATTCATACACACATAATGTATACATACTCCTCCAGCTGTAAAGCTGATTGGCTGTGAGCTCGGTTTCTTCTTTTGTGGTGGCTGATGAGCTGATCTGTCATGGACGCTGACAGGAGCTTTCACACATCCAGTAAATAGGGTTTTACTCACACACACACACACACACACATACACACAAGACAAATACTTGTAGATCATGCATCTAATATCATGCAACAATTAATAGGATAAAAACACAAATCTGTATCTTAACACACACACACACATACACACAACAGGTTAAATATAACACAAAACACAATTAGGTGCAACTACAATACACTGACGCCACACGCACACACACCCAGCATCATCTTGACATTCTTCAGTATGGTGGCTTGCTGCCATCGGTCCCCTCACATCCCTGTCATCCTGCCACCCTTTCATCCTTTAATTCCTCTGCCCTTTCATCTGTCCATCAGTGTTAATCATCTGTATTTGTTCACTGGATATCCTCTGCTGCTTCCCTCAGGCTCTGGATTTGTTCAGTGTATGTGTGCATGTGCACGTGTGTGTGTTATTGGCACAGATCTTTGTTTAAAGCCTTTAATCCCTCAGCTAGTGTCTCCCATTCAATTAAATAAGGCTGTAGTTAAAAAGTATAAACAAAAAATGTATAGTCACCAGCTGAGAAATGACAAGAATATACACCTCAACAGGGTTCGACAATACCTCGTCACCCAGTGCCCCTGCAGTGCATGTGCAATTGTATTTGATTTGATATTAAATTATTATTATATTATACATTTCTTTTGAGCTGTGGAACAAGCTAAAACACAACAGTGACATACTGTCACCTTATAAAGATGTTATGAAAATAAATAAGAATGTTGCACAGGGCTGGCTTTGAAACTCAATACAACCAAAATGCATCCATAGCATTGAGTAGCAAAACATATTGAAAGTTGGCATAGATTCTTCAACATGTTCACTTATTCTTTGATCAGATATCACCTGACTTTGGACTGTATTTTATACTATACTATGTTTATTTAACACTGGTAGTAGGTTGGCATATCTTCTTAAATGAAAAAAAGGGTTAAAACCTGTTCAAATTCCAGACCAAGTACTGTTTCCATCAATATTGAAACCCATCTCTAATGTTGCCTTTTTTAATCTCAGAAAACACATTGGCTTAACTAGCTTTTCATTTTTATATTTGTTTCATTGTCATGTGTGTTTATTTAATTTTTGAAGCTCATATTCCACGTGTTGTTCATGTTTCCTGAATTTAAATCCATCCAATACCCTAAAATCCATTGAGATCTGTTTTCAGCATTTGTTGGCTTAAAGCAATTCCACACCCAAAATCTATCTTTGGAGTATGAGGCTCTTACCCCCTGTAGACTTGAAAGCTAACTGTAAAAAGTTTGTAGTGTGCTTCTTCACAGAGTACAGCAGCTGTGCTCAGCTTGAAGTCAGTCAGTTACAATGGATCCCAATGGATTACACAGTGAGAAATGAGTATCAAAAACACCCACAAAGCTTCTCCAACCACTGCTGCAGCATAATCCACTTCTCATGCTGTCAATCCATAGACTCAGTGTGATCCATAAACTCATTGTTTGGCTAACATAGAACTAAATACACTGCTTCACATCCTGCCGTCACACTTCTCAAAACTCCACTGGAAGCAGGTTATTTGGTCACATTTCACAAAAAATGAGAAATACTGAGGGATAATAGGTATAATATCACTTATGGTTACATAACCATATCCAACTAATAATTGTGCATAATAGAAACCTGTTAAGTATGATGACAGGAAAAAGAAAAGTATCGATTAATAGTACTGTTATATTGTGTGAAACAGCAGCAGACAAACTTGGAAATGCATAATATAAGTAAATCAGAAATCTGTCATATATAGAGTATGTATGTATGTTTGCATTGGATTGGTTGTTGGTGTTCATAATTTAGTAAACCCAGTTATTACAGTGTAATATATTATTTTAGGAGTTGTGTTGTGTACAGAAATATTGGTGGCTTATTTAGCAGAGACCAGTGATCCTGATAATATGCAAACTGCTCCGTTGGCAACTTCACAATACATTCTGAACAGGACAGAGTGTGTACTGCCACTGTGAAGGAAACCTCTAACACTGCCAGTCTTTTTCCACTTATTGACTGCTCTTAATTCACTTAACTCCTTTGGGACATTCAAGTTAATTAATGTTGGTGTCTCTGACAGCGGATCCAGACAGTGAGTGCTGTTGATGCCGATGAGCCGTCAACAGGACACAAGTTTTTCTTCAGCCTCGCTCCTGAGGGGACCCACCGCAGTAACTTCTCTGTTCGAGACAATGGAGGTAGGCAACACCTAGAGGTACAATGTTGGCCCAATTGACTGTAATTTGATTTAAGTGCATTTAATTTATTCTGTAAATGATATGGAGTATAAAACAGAGACATTTACTGAATGTGAACTGCTTCAAGTCAAGTCAAGTCAGTTTTATTTATAAAGTGCCAAATCACAACATAAGTTATTTCAGGGCACTTTTCACATAGAACAGGTCTAGACCGTACTCTTTATTTTACAGCGACAAAACATTCCCCCATGAGCAGCACTTGGCAACAGCAACAAGGAAAAACTCCCCTTTAACGGGAAGAAACCTCGAGCAGAACCAGGCTCTAGGTGGGCGGCCATCTGCCATGACTGGTTGGGTTGAGAGAGAAAGAGGGGGACACAGAGAAGCACAGCAACAACAATAATAGCAATAATAATAATAGACATATGACTAATAATAATATCAGCAGCAGTGAGTATCAAGCTGCACATCCATCAGTCCATAGCCAAAGGTGCTGCGAGATGAGAAAGCACAAAACTACTGGGAAAATGCCAAGTTAGTAACATGCATTAATTGGACATGAATGCATACAGATGGAGAGGGGGAGGAGGAGAGAGGAGCTCAGTGCATCATGGGAAGTCCCCCAGCAGTGTAGGCCTATAGCAGAAGGGGCTGTTTTAAGGCAAGCCTCGCCGGCCCTAACTATAAACTTTATCAAAAAGGAAAGTTTTAAGCCTACTCTTAAACGTACAGAGGGTGTCTGCCTCCCGGACCAAATCTGGAAGATGGTTCCACAGGAGAGGAGCCTGATAGCTGAAGGCTCTGCCTCACATTATACTTTTAAAGACTGTAGGAACCACCAGTAAGCCTGCATTCTGGGAGCGCAGTTTTCTAGTGGGATTATACGGTACTATGAGCTCTGTAAGATATAATGATGCCTGACCATTAAGGGCTTTGTAGGTGAGGAGAACTTTTTTAAATTCTATTGTGTATTTTACAGGGAGCCAGTGCAGAGAAGCTAAAATGAAAGAAATATGATATCTTTTTCTAGTTTTTGTCAGTACACGTGCAGCTGCATTCTGGACCAGCTGGAGAGTCTTCAGAGACTTGTTAGGGCAGCCTGATAATAAGGAATTGTAATAATCCAGCCTAGAAGTAACAAATGCATGGACTAGTTTTTTCTGCATCTTTCTGAGACAGGATGTGCCTGATTTTTGCAATATTATGTAGGTGAAAAAAGGCAGTCCTCGAAATTTGTTTTATGTGGGAATTAAAGGACATATCCTGATCAAAGATAACTCCCAGATTCCTTACAGTGGTGCTGGAGGCCAGGGTAATGCCATGTAGAGTAGCTATATCATTACATAATGTGTTTCTAAGGTGTTTAGGGCCAAACACAATAATTCAGTTTTGTCTGAGTCTGATTAGTTTCATCTGGCTTCACTGATAGATATAATTGGGTATCATCTGCATAACAATGAAAGTATGGAATGTTTCCTAATAATATTAGCTAAAGGAAGCATATATATAAGGTGAATAGTATTGGTCCAAGCACAGAATCTTGTGGAACTCCGTGTCTAACATTTGTGTACATAGAAGATTCATCGTTTATGTTCAAACTGAAATCAGTCTGACAAATATGACTTAAACCTGCTCAATGCAGGGAAGGTTAGATATATATATCTATAGGTGGCTAAAATGCCTGAATCAAGAGGAGGCTTTTTAAGAAGAGGTTTAATTACTTTAAAGGACTGTGGTACATAGCCTGTTACTAAAGACAAATTGATCATATCTAGTAATGAAGTGCTAACGGAGGATAAGACTTCCTTAAGCAGCCTAGTTGGGATGGGGTCTAAGAGAGAGGTTGATTGTTTAGATGAAGAAATCATTGAAGTTAGTTCAGGAAGGTCAATTGGAGAAAAACAATCTAAATATATGTCAGGTTTTGCAGCTGTTTCTAAGGTTTCTGTTTTTGTGGATAAATTGATGCCTGTTGAGGGTGGGAGATCATGGATTTTGTCTGTAATTGTTAGAATTTTATCATGAAAGAAGCTCATGAAGTTGTTACTGTTGAGAGCTATAGAAATACATGGATCAATAGAGTTATGACTCTTTGTCAGCCTGGCAGAAGTACTAAAAATGAAACCTGGGGCTGTTTTTATTCTCCTCTATTAATGATGAGTAATAGTTGGCTCTTGCATTACAGAGGGCCTTCTTGTATTTTTTAAGACTATCTTGCCAGACTCAGCGAGATTCTTCCAGTTTGGTGGAAAACCATATCCTTTCAAGTTTTAACGATGTTTGCTTTAATTTGCGGGGAGCTAACCTGTTATGTTTTATTGTCTTCTTTTGTAAAGGGGTGATGGAGTAGAGTGTCATTAGCACTGAGCCTGCGGCACTATCAACAAGATGATCTATTTGGGAGGGACTAAAGTTAGCATAAGAGTCCTCTGTTGTATTGAAACATGGCATTGAATTCAATGCTACTTGAATTGCTTCCTTAGCTACAGCACTTTCAGATAGATATCTAGAGAAGACATTTTTGTCTAATTGCAGTCAGTTAGCAGCTAGATAGCTAATTAGCTGCTCAACTGCAGCACATTAAACAGCATGTAAACATACCTGCAGATGTCACTACGGACCTGCTAGATGCTGGTTTGGTCGTTCAAAATCCCTGTTCGCGACGCACTGTCTGTCCATGACCTGTACTTATAGCATTATAGCTTATAGTTTGTTTACTTTGTCTTAAATGAGACATTAAATTCTGCAATTAATCTGCTGTTCACATGCGTGCCAAACTGTGGGGGGGCGATCCGTACAGATCACAGATCAACTACGATCCGTTACACCACTACTAACTATAGTAGCTAACAATTGGTTTTCCATGGTGCAGAGCCTCGCCTCCAACACTGCTAATAAACTACATTTATTATATGTGCCATTATCACTAAAGGAGGCAGAGGAATAGCCAAACATATGACACACCAAGCAAGAGAGCAGGAGCGTGAGAGGGAGAGGGAGAAGCCATCACTAACTGCTAAGCTAAATTAGCTGCTAAGCTAACTGCTGAGCTAAAGTAACTAGCAACTGTGGGAAAAGTGATAAAAGAAGGAGAGAGCTAAGAGTGTTTGAGCAGAACAAATGTAAGTTTAAATGTGCGGTGGGTAATTATCTGCAGTAATGAAGAATATAACAAAATTAACTGAGTTGAGAGCAGCCAAAATGCTGTCAGTAAACACAGCCAGCCACCAGAAATGAGACAATACCCTTACTGCAGCCCGTCAGCAACACGTCAGCACCCAGTAGTGGGAGTAAGAATGTACTAGCTGACGAAGAAACAAGAACATTTAAACAAGTAATCATGCTCAAGCTACTTGTGACTCATATAGGGCTGGGTAATATAGCAAACACGTTTATCCCAATTTATTATACATCAATATACAGCATATTGCAACCTAAATTAGGTCAATATTTCTATTGAGTGTCCTACATTCCCCGGTAGTAAGAATCAGTGAAACATGACTAAGAATTGTCTAAGCTGCAAGCAGTAAATTTACATAAGTCATTCAGAACATTAAGATAAACAGAAATCTTCAATCTTGTCAGTATAAATACTGATAAGTGTTATAAATGGTGTGTATTAGGCAGCAGGGGAAGGACCAAAATGCAGCCTATAGAGGTAGGCAGGGACAGTTCAGTGAGTTTATCGTCATAAGTGAAGATACAGAAGCTCACAGGCATGGGTGGCAAGTCTCAACAGTAGTAACATTAAATCCTTAGAGTTGCAGTGATGAAATACGGAAAAGTCCAGACAGGCTGACAAGCAGGTGCAGATATGGTACAGGTCCACTGAAAACAGAAGCTCAAAAGCACTAACAAAAAGCAACATGACAACAACAATGAACTGACAAAAGAACAAAGGCTCTGGTCTGGTATATGAAGTAAGTGGCTGATAAAGGAATGAGTTGCAGGTGAGGAGTGGGCGGAGTAGGCCAGGTAACTGCAGAACTGATGAGAAGTGGGAACAGGTGTGTAGATAGGGAAAGGAGGGAAAGTCTGAGAGCATCTGTTGGGCAGCTTGAGGATGGCAGCTCTGGGGAGCTGGAGGAAAATACATAGCCTTGGAGAAGTGAGCAGGGGCTAGAGACAGAGAGCAATGCAGAGGGCTGAGGATGAGAGTGTGGCTGCAGAGGAGTACTGAGGAGCAGATTGTGACAGATAAATCCCAGAGTGTGAAATGAGTGTGGACAGTAACACTTTATTTTATAGCTCCATTATTTCCTATTAATTTCTAAGTTTTCTGTGAAGAACTGTAGAATATGGTAGAAAAAAAAGGGACAATACTGACAAAGTTTTGAGACAGTTACTTTAATTAGTTCGTTCAGTCAGAGACACTTATGTCAGTGAATTAACCAATTATAGCAAATGGTTATACTGTAAGATTCATTGGAAAAAGCTCTTCTGTGTGAGGGGGCTCTGAAAGGATGCAAGCAGTGATGAGAATTCTGCTCAGAGAAATAATCCTCTAATAAACATACAGTACATGAACATTAATCTCAGTCAGATCAACAATATGAAATACCACACAAGGGGGAGGAGGTTGGGTGGTGGAGAGCTGCAGCAGCAGACAGTGTTGGCAAGAGCGTAATCAGCAGAGTGAACTGAGATGGTGTCAGGTTACACCTGCAGGAGCGTGATTGCATGTTACCATCCACACAGCTGTGGATGAGTCAGTGATTGTGAAGCATATTGAAACCAGCTGAGACCAATCCGCTGAAACAAGCACATCTTCAGTGCTCTGCCTGAACTAATGCTATGCTCCATTTGTGTTGAGTTTAGAAGCAGTAGATTTCCAGAGGAATTTCATAGAAAATGTTTCAGCAGTGTCCAGTTGAACACTGACTCTATTTTATCTATAGTCAGTGGCAAATGACATGATTCCTCTATTTTGCCATCTATTATGTAGCTAAAGTTCACTTCCATCACAGTACCTTGTTTCCTCGTTTATCCACAACATTTCTTTCCACATAATGTTGCTTTTGATGTTGAGCTGTGGCTATATTGACAGAATTTAATTTTACTCTTAAGGAATACTGGAAGGCATCTCTTTTGTCTTTCTATCTAGTTTTTGAAATGAAACCAATAGCATGTGGAGGGTTTGGCTAACTCAAAAAACCCTGCTGCATATTGTTTTAAAGAAGTGGGCTGTCCAGTACTGCCATATGGAACAGGATATATGGAACAGAAACATGATTGTGCTTTTTCAAGAAATGTACCACCAGTATATCCTTTTTCTTCATTTTCATATCTGGAAATTGTCTTTACTGAGATGTATTTCTTTCGCCCAGCCCTGCTTTCAAAGATAGAAAACAGATTCATCCTCAAACTGTGTCTCCTCAGTGAGGACGAATGACTGAATCCCACCTTGTTGCACCCACATTTCTCTTTCAAACCTGGTAATGAAGTGATTTTTTATTCTCACCTCTGCTGTGTGACAAAGTGTGAGACACACTGTGAACTGCTGGTGTGCTACATGGATCTTCTAACTGAACTTTATTCAACCCAGATAACACCGCCGGCATCCTGACACGTCGAGCCAGCTACAGCCGCCTTCACCAGAGCATCTACCTGGTTCCTGTGGTGATCACCGATGGCGACTACCCCATGCAGAGCAGCACCGGGACCCTCACTGTGCGGGTGTGCACCTGCGACCGTGAAGGCAACATGGAGCTGTGTAACGCTGAGGCTTTGAGCAGCTCTCCTGGCCTCAGTACCGGAGCACTCATTGCCATCCTCCTGTGTGCCATCATACTGCTGAGTAAGTATGCGAGAATGTGTGTGTGTGTGTGTGTGTGTGTATTATTATCCAACACTGGCCTTTTATTAAGAAAGAAAGAAAACATCCTTATATCTGCAGATAAGGACACTCAAGAAGGTAAGTAGAGTAAAAATACATAATGCTGTACAGGGATAGTGCAGGTTGCAGTAGTAGATGGTAGATAATGGGCTGTATTTGTACAGTAATGTTATGACTGCACTGAAATGACATAGACATGTGCTTTTTCTGGAGCTCTCAGGGGAGTTTGATCAGTTTTAAAAAAAAAAGGGGATGATGGAGTTTTCATGTCATTTTTGCATATGCTATATGGAATTTTAAAACTAAAAAATCCATTATGAACCACATGTCAACAATAACCAAATCTCATATACATAGTATCTTTATGTTTCAGTTGTTTTTCTTGTGAAGCAACTTAATGTCAATATAACAATGCCATATAAAATGCTTCTTTTATAAATGTCATCATATACTAAATAAATTGAACAGAACCTTAACACCCATATCCCCTTCCCTCCCTCATTAGGAGTGCTGTTAATGACTCCTAATCTGCAAAATCCATCTCAATCTTTGCCACATTTTGTCAAATACTTTAAGCTTATCATCGAGGATACTGCAGATGCAACATGTTGAAAATGTCCAAGAGGAAAAAAGAAACTGTATAACTTGGGAGAAACTTAGATTTTAAGACATCGACCACATGTTTGAAGACTTGTAGATACTGTCAGCTGAGCCTCTGCTGTTGTACTAGAACACCAGTACAAACAGTAGTTTTTTTCTTTTCAGTTCCATAAAATCAGTCAAACAATACTAACTTTTTCTACTCTGTCACCATGAAAGTCCTGGTCCCCCTTTACACAAAGAATGGTGCTCACTGGCTTGTACAAGATGCTACAAAACACACTCAAAAGTCTGTGCGTTAAGGCCAAGCCATCAATTTTTCATCAGAAAGAATAAAAAAGAAAGCCAACAGTGATGAAGAGAAATATTGTTTTAAGGAACAATGCACATTCATAAACGCAATTTAAAAAAATAAAAAAAAAATGCCACTGTAGAAAATGATGAAAAAATATTTTGCACAAAATCAAACAGCATAAAAACAATTTTGACAGAAATGAAATGTGTGCACACAGCATGTAACATATATGATCATGCATCTGTTTGCTCAGTGCAGTGGTTCCACTTGTACAGCATCGTAAAACGCTAGCGACCATTCTGCTTTCTCATTTGATCTAATGGAAAACAATGTTGATTCAGAGCTCCAGTCTGCCGCTGCTGCTCGTCAGAATCAAACCTCATATGGAAATGAATGCATCTCATCTACCACCACATATCCACTTATCCTCTTATTCATGCAATGGTCACAGTCTAGTGGGCTGCTGGGAAAATGAATACATATTTATGCCGCTGAATGTGCAGTCATTGCAGGCTTAGTGGACACACACACACAGCAACACACAGAGATGTATGGAGACACACACATGAGGTAGGCAGGGCTGTAATGTAGTGTCCACACTTACATGAGTGCAGAGAGATGAGAGCAGCCAGCCATCAACAGCCACCACTCTCTCTCTTTCTCACACACACACACACAATCAAATTCACACACACACCCCAAGCAAGTTTACATTTACCGTAATAACTCTTTCATAACCCAGTTAAAGCAACACTCTTGTCTGTAGACGTTGTCATGCAAAGGCCTTAATCAGATTATTTTAATCAGACAAATGTTATAATCAGAACAAGCACACTCCACTTCAACACAGATTTCTGCTCAGTGTTTTATTTATCAGGGTATGTAAACAAGGGCAGATTCAAAACATTCATGATTCAATTGAATATGTAAAACTAATGTCACAACTTAATCATCATTCCTGAAACACCCCTATCATTTCCCTTTCAAAGATCCCCTTCAGACATGTCTTAACACATATAAAAACACTTTGATTTGAATAATATTGTGTATCTGATGTGTTTTTTTTTTCCACAAAAAAGTTCAATTACCTCGTTAAAGTCCTTAAAATGACATCTCGCTCCATGGAAACCAGAATCTATAAATATGCAAATATTGTTCATTTCAAAAGCTTAACTGCCTTACACAAGATGTCTTCAACTGTGAAGTCCATTCTCAGTGTTTGTGTGCTGGAGGCTTCAAGTTTCCACATCACACTTGTGTAAGTTGAATACTGGACCACGCCTAGCTTCCAGGCTAGTTTTAATGTCAGTTGAACTGCTGCTCATAACTCAGCTACAACAGCTCTTCTTCTTAGATATTACAGCAAAGAGTGCAGACAGGTCCATCATACTCATCTATAGTTGATGTGATTACAAGTCCTGTGCGCTTATAACATGAACAAAATACAAAAATACATCAACTTTTCAACTAATGCTTGCAGCAAAGGGGGGAAAAAAATCAGTGTGATCGCACCCTAACAGCCAATCCATACTGAAAGTGTTTTTGGAAGTTTTTTTGAGCATCTCACAGCACAGATGTGCTTCCATTTTATTAAATGTATCAAGGATGCACGTCTCACCGAGACGTTTTTTTAATCTATTTTTTAGTCTATTTCTGTCATGTTTAGTGAAGCATAATCTGCACAGACAGCTGTTTAAATCACACAAATATCCCTCTGTATATGTGTTTTGACCTTATTAACCAACCTGGCCTCACAATCTGCCTACAAATAACATGACTTTATACTTTCTTTTTTTTATTGTGCTTTAGAAGAGTTCTTTGACTCAGCGGCGACTTTCAAATTGTGTGCAGTACATACACCAAAGTCCAATTTTACATGCAGGTTATACGCCAATTTAACACCACATTTTTAATCTTTTCACATCTTATTTAACGCCATTGGTTAGGTTTAGGCACAAGAACCACTTGGTTAGGGTTAGGGTTATGTCCCAACGTGACACTAACAATCTCTGGTTAAAATGCCCAACGTGACATTAAGGATGTCTGGTTGGTGGTCTCCAACAGTGTTCTCCTGCTGCTCTTGCAACTTTTTGCCAACAATTTATCTAGTCATCCACCCAACCCGCCTCCTTCTAATAAGCCAAAAATCATCTTATAAAATAAAATAAAGTCACATGATATTGACATCACTTCCCGGGGAAGGATTGGCGTATCACCTGCACACAAATGTGCACTGCACGCAATTTAAAAGTGTAAAGTTGTGTTATTTGTACGCAGATTGAAGAGACTGGGCTTGTATTACCTGTATCTACATGGATTGATCAAGGCTCCCAGTCTGTGAGCTCATCTGTTTCAGTACAGGCAGATTCCTTTCACTCACTACGGTGGGCAGGGAAATAAGATCAATGAATCAATACATACAAACACTGTCGATTTCTTCCCATGGAGCCAACATGAAAACTATTTTGGTTCAGTAAATTTCTGCTGTCAGTCAGCCTGGTGAAGGCAGGTTAGCCAGCTGCTGGTGCAGAACGGATAGAACACACTTATGCACTGCTCACGTCTAGCTTCCTATGTGGATTCCCATTAAGAAAACTGCCTTTAAGAAAATGTGTGATAATACATGTAGACAGAAAATATATTCAGACATGTTTATAACTGAAAGAAGAGCAAATAGTGAAGCCAGTTCACAGTCTGGTTCCTCAGAGAAAATTCTTTGTGTTGAACTGTATTTAACATGTTAATCAAAACAGCCTTAAGCTGCAGTATTTCAGTAGCACTGATATAACTATGAATGTATTCATCATCCCTTCAACCATTTCTTTTCTGTTAATCCATCTTCGTCTCTATCTCCCCTGTACATACAGCAACTGCCTTCTTTATCTATCTGATTTTTTTTTTTTTTTTGCTCTGTCTCTCTGTATCTACTTTCACTTCTTCTAATTCTTTCAGCATCTGATATTCTCTCCTTCACATCACAGCTCACGTTCTCCTGCTCCTTTGCAGACATTTCATGCTGTGATCTTTGGTGCTTCCGTGTATGCATTATCAGTTATTTCAGTTCCCTGACCTTAACTCCGCCTCTGCTCTTTCTTGTTGCTCTTACTTGATTTAAATTCAAACTGGCCTGCATGAGTTTAGCCAATCAAATGTTCTGCATGATTATTTATGGCTGAGCCCTCTGAAATCAAAGGCTGCTGCCCTTACTGTCTGCCGGGCGGTGCAGCCTTCATGTTTGTACAGGAAGAATAGTTGCTGCCCTGGTAGCAACTAATGTGGATCCAAATAAACAAATATAGTCATCTATCCTTTTTAGTAGTCATGACATTATATAGTTGGAGTTTAAAGCTGCTATAATAAATGTTTTTATTTTAATAGTGGATCAAATGACTTGAAACATGAAAGGTGACAGAGAATTATCATGTGACTCTTGAGGTCCCCTCAGCTCTACAGAGCATTTTAGTCTCTCATCGGTGCTTCCAGCAGTAGCAGGCAACTGTTTTCAGTGAAAAAGCTCTGATGAACCAAACAGCAGACAGACAGTTAGTGACTTACTGGTGAACTTAGTGAAGCATTTAGCAGCTCTCTGGAGTTAGTGGAGACTAAAACAGAGCTAAAAAAAAGAGTGAATATTGGACTTAAATTTGTCAAGTGGACAGAAACATTGCTCCAAATGAATGATATTGTTACTATCTGTCTGTTGTATATGAGAATATACAACTGCTGAAATGATAATATGCTAATGTTGTGTTTACAGCTTGTTGTGCTGCCCAACTGGCCCAAAAAACAAATGAATGCAGGATTAAAGGATAATACTGGTTCATTGGGTCTCGTTTCATACTTTTAGTCATCATTTCTGATAGTAATAGTTCTGATAGTAATAATAACATCGCACACACCAAGTTAATTGATAAGCTCTGGGAACAAATTGACATCACTAAAAAGAAATTTGAATTCAAGCGGTACGACGATCAGACTTTTAAATCCGACTTATTTGGTTAAGAAATCGAAGTTCACAGAAGTCCTTTCATTGTACTTATGGTTCATTCACACACACAGACTCAAATACCTAGAGATGCAACAACATGCCATCTATTGTTGATTGAACACTGTAAAATGTGGAGAAAGGTACAACTCAATGCAAATGTCTTCTTATGGGAGTGACTTCCTAGCACCAAATCAAATAAATCAAATACTCTCAGTGTAAATGTTGTGCTTGATGTACCATGCACACATGCTTCAGGGATGCTGTCACATCGTGCAGTGTGGTGGTACCTTCAAATAAAGTGGTTGGCTTGTTTATAACCTGTCTGCTTCTTGCCGCATTTGACGTCATTGTACTGCTGTGGCTGTGTTCCCAGAATTCAGTAACGAAATTGATGAGAACAATGTTATCATAGCTGATAGAAAAGAATCCATACAAACCAAAATAGGACTCAAATTGTGAAGAACTTGAATTTCCCTTTGATTTATTATCTGTCTTCAGTGGCTGTGTGTTCTGATGCTTACTGTTCACCGTCTAATCATTTATCTTTCTGCTGTTTTCTCCCGCAGTGATCGTGGTTCTGTTCACCGCATTGAAACGCCAAAGAAAGCAAGAGCCTCTGATCATCTCCAAGGAGGACGTCCGGGACAACGTAGTGAGCTACAACGACGAGGGCGGAGGCGAGGAGGACACCCAGGCCTTCGACATCGGAGCGCTGCGTCACCCAGATGCTGCCGCTGCCTTGGAGGAGTCCACCAAACAGAGGCGCGACATCATCCCCACTGACACCCTGCTGTACCCGCCACACCGCCGACCTGCCCCCGCCACCTCCAGCCTCATCATGCCGCCGGTCAGCATGGCATCACGGGATAACGGGGACGTACGTGAGTTCATCAACCAGAGAGTTCTAGAGAACGACTGCAACCCAACAGCACCGCCGTACGACTCGCTGGCCACCTACGCCTACGAGGGCGCGGGCTCGGTGGCCGAGTCACTGAGCTCGCTGGGCTCAGCCTCATCCGAAGCTGAGCAGGACTACCACTACCTGAGTGACTGGGGGCCCAGGTTCAGGAAACTAGCTGACCTGTATGGAGCCGAGGACAGCGACTTCTCCTAACAAAGACACTCACAAATTCAACACACACACACTCATACACATACACACACACACACAATTCCGCATCAAAGAAAGGTTCAGGAAACATTATGACCAGTGCAGCAACGTTTAACTACCACAAACTCAATATTAGAGATTGTGATGAGCTTTAAGAAGATGTAAAAAACTTTTAAAAAAAGAACAAACACTCCACATGATGAACTAACAGATGCGTTGGCAGATGTTAGTTCCATTTAATGGAATATTCAAGAACACCACCAGATCCTTGACCTGCCATCACTACACATGGATCCAAAAATGAAGCTTAGTCATTTACAAAAGTCCTAAATATCTGTTTTTGGAAGCGGGAACTAATGGATGTAGAAATGTAAATCAACCAGCACAGCGGTGGAGCCCAAAGATCTGTAGTTCCACCAGTGTTAACCTCTTCAAAGACTCATTTCAGGCCTGAGTGGAGTTTTGAATCAAAATTGGACAGTATTTTTATTGAGAATTGGATTTTTCCTACTTTCAGGCTTTGCTTTAATCTCTCCAGGGTTACCAAATAACCACTGAGTGTTTCCTGTGGCTTTACATGTGCCATTCAAGGCAAGCTGAATGGAGGGAAGTGTTTTCCAGTCAGGTCATTCAACAAAAACCCTGTGTAGTTATTTCAGGACTGGACCGGAGTTCTTTTTATTTCTTTTTGACTAAGTGCCCTTCTGCTGCCCTTCGAGCTGAACTGTGGACGCCTGTTGGCTGGCTGAGACTGGAGGGGGCTAATGACTCTTACATGATTGCTTTTTGTCTTTTTTGCTGTCTTGTACAAAGTGATCATTCCAGAGGAGCTGTTCTGAAGGATCCTCACTTGTAACGCCTTCTTCGGGACACAGAGTAAAAAGAGGACAACTCATATGACTAAATGCACTGATTTCTTTATGTTTATGCAGGTTTTTAGATTTTTTTTTTTTTTTTTGGTTGATTTCTTTGTGCTGCACACAAAAAGATATGTGTTCAAGGCATCATTTCTAGATTTTTAGCTTCTTGATTAAGTGTATATTGTGTTAGAAATGTGGTTTAACTGAGTTATATCGGAGGTATAAGTTCTATAAATCTTTAATTTTACTGCAGCCTTTTTTCTATAAAATACGTCATACAGACAGTTGTTGAACAATGTTAAAAAAAAAAGTATTTTGATTGAGAATATGCTCTATCTTAAAAGAACGTGTGGAAGCCCTGTCTTATCAGTGGGGCTGTCACTTTTTATTCAAAATTCAAGTATTTGAAGATGTGGAAAAAATAAATAGTTGATCTATAATGAACTTGTAGCTCTAAATTCAGGCCAATCATAAAATGCAGTCTGATCTTTTTCCTGCCCTCTTGCCCTCTCAGTAAACTAGGTAGTTGTAGTTTTCTCCATTAAAGCGGCCCTAATCAATATTTTTGTGTTAACAGTTGATCAAAATGACCATTTATAATGTGAAAAATGTTGCTCGTAGTAACAAACACACAGAAATTATTAGTCTACTCTGCAGTTCCCCTCAGCTCTACAAAGCATTTTAGCCTCTTTTAGCTCATTATTTTGGTTTTTACGTACTTCAACTTTACTGTTTTGGTTCACTCTCACAGCTCCCATCAGCCGTATTTCCAGCAGCAGCAGGCAGCTGTACAATACCTGCCCAGCACCAAACAGTAGACAGACAAAGTTAGGGACCAGCAGATAAACATTTAGCAACTAAAGTGCCAGACATTTCCCTCAGGAGTTGGTGGAGACCAAAACAGAGTTAAAAGTAGAGTGAATATTGGAGGGACATTCAGCAGGTGAACTCTCCTGAGTGATATCACCGCTCCCTATCTGATGGACATGTAACTAAGCAACAGTTTGTTAACATCAATAATGTGATCATATGTCAATGTTGTGTTAAAAGAATATTTTGACATTTTGGGAGATATCCTTATTCACCTTCTGGCTGTGAGATAAGAAGATCAATATCAATGTCATGTCTGCAGGAAATATGAAGCTACCATCAGCAGAGGGTTAGCTTAGAGGTTTAGACTGGAAACAGGGAAACAGCTAACCTGGCTCTGTCCAAAGATAACAAAATACACCCACTAACAACTCTGAAGCTCATTAATTATTATATCTCATATTTTAATGTTGGTCCAAAAACCAACCTCACAGACACTGCAAGGCTCCAAGTATTCACAAAACCCATCAATGAAGGCTTAACACAAAACAGAGTAAGCAAGATGCGCTGAACAGATAATCATGACACCATCTGAGGAGGAATGCGCAAAAGTATATCAGATTCAAAACAATAGATGGTAAAATGGTGAACAAAGGTAGGGATGTTTGCTGCCTTTAAAAGTAACATTACCACACTAAACCCGAAGGTCTCTCCAGAGGCAGAACCACATCAACTCTACAACGTAACATTAGCTTAGAATTTGGCTACATTTAATTACAAATTATGTGTTAGTTCTTAGTCGTTCAAACATGACTTTTTGAAAAAGTGACAGCCCTACCTCGCAGCCAGCATTGCGGCTTGAATGTCTTTCAGTGACTGGTAACCTCATTTTAAGCTTGATATTATTTCCTGCTCTTACCTGTTTTCTCCCATGTACTTGCATAGTTTGATTTGAGGATATGATCCAAATGTTTTTACCCAAAGGTGTTCTGACACAGATATCAGTCGCTGCTTTGTCTAAAGCAAAACAAACAAACAAACAAAAAAAAACAACAACAACAATAAACAGCTTTTATTCTTTACTTTACAGTTTTGTTCAGCCCACCTCCGTGTCTTATCCCGAGGCATGAGGTTTTGTTGTTAAATGTTGTAATTAACTAACACTGGAAGGCAGCGTATTTGTCATTTGCTTTGATGTTATACTACATTACATTGCTGAAGCAAAGGGTCAAAATCACAACAGTCAACCTCAGTGCAATGTGATCAAAACATTATTTTCCAAGTGAGGAATGAAACCATGAAGTCGGGATCGTTTAGGGATTCAGACTTTTAGTCGTCCTGATTTGATATCAGGAGTTTCTATTATGTGTTTTGGCAGTTCCAGTGAAAGCAGCAGTTTGTTCCAGTTGTGTTTTGTGACCGTTGTGCTTTGGAGGCTTAAAACAAAAACGTCCACATCTTTTTCTTTATATTGTGATTCATTCTTTTTGTACCAAATATTTATAGGACACATGGTGATATTCTTGGAGGGGAAAAAAATCCAGATGCCGTCCAGCTTCACTGTTTTTTAATGTAATTTTGGAGGTGTGAAACTTGCTGTGGGCAGTATACCGTCCGTATATGATGATGTATTCAGTTGTTTAATTTTATCAAAATAAACTTTTACAGTTAAACTGTTGTTTTGTTTTTAATTTATTGACTTACAGCCATGAAAACCATGTTAATCTTCATCTGTTACATCTGTCTCTTCTGCTAACCTCACTCATTAACAGTGTCTTTTCTTAAAAGTAATTCAAAAATAGAAAATGAATTCTCCACTTAGAGGTAGCAGAAACAAACATTTCTCTGACGCTCGGTAAAAGTATTCCCCATGCATCTTTTTAAAACTTCCAAGTGAAGTTTGCACTGACATGTAACAACCAGTAAACCTGTAAAGATGAGGATTCTCTGGCTTCTACTGGATATTTTGGTTTCCTGCTCACACAAGACCTGTTTGTCCCAGACTGTCATGTTGACATGGAGGACATGGCCCAAACCAAACAACTGATTTCAGAAGTGATGTACTGATTACAATATTATTTTGTCTGGAGAGAGGAAATGATCAGACATTCAACAGAAACATGGGAGGAGTCACTGTTAAATCAAATTAATCAAACATGTTTGGGTGTCTGGGGGAGATCACAACCAGATGTTCACACTCCCCAGAAAGTGAAACAAGCATAAATTCTGTGCTGACTCAAAGTTTTGTGTTTTGGATCTAAAACCTGTGACTGGGACAAGCAAACTGTAGGAAAGTCTTGTAGTGTAGACTAGGCTTAAAAGGCAGGATTGGGTTTTATCAAGTCTGTTTTAATACGATACTGATGTGCCATTATGTACGTGGAAATAGGTCTTGGATGCTGTAACAATTCCTGTGTTCCATACTAACCCAGAAGCTATCCTCTCTGAACACAACTACAATGTTGGAAATAGGGAACAAAATTCACAGCCCTCATTCCAAAGCTCAGCTGAGGCTAAAATGAGGGTTCAGCAGTCAAGAGTAGAGGTGGATCCAATTCCGAATACGGTATTCGGAAAAGCACAAATAGTGGATTGTTGTAAATATTTCTTTCATACAAATATTTTAAAATGAAAAAAAAACCATATCAAATAACAGTGCACAGGTTGGTTACATCGCTATCTCAGTCTCTCTCCTCTGCTCCACTGTGTTTATGGAAAGACCTTTAATTCAAAATCCTACCCAAACTGTACACCACCTTTCCAGTTACTAGACACCTAGCATCCAAACTGTACACCACCTATCCATTTACAAGACACTACCTATCCAGTCATCCTGCACTGCCACTCAGTGGACATCACACGCAACCCAGTCGACAGTGCAGAGCGACTCAATTGGACATCGTGTGCCACCCATTCAGCAGCACACATCATCCAATTGACAGTGTGCAATGTCCAATTTGACATTGCACGCTACCCAGCTGGATAGCAGCGATTGGACAGAAATTCAGTCGCCTCTCTTATAATGGAAGTAGAGCGAGAAAGGCAAAAGCAAACTCTGGAAATAAGTGAAAATCTTGGTATTATTAATCTTAATGTATGCTCTCTAGTCTGTTGGTCAGTTGTACCATCATGGATAATCCTAGAACCTGAAGTTGATGTATGCATACTGAATAATAACAAAAGATAGAAATCAGGAGATATGGTCAAGGAAGTTAAGTCTCATCTGCAACAAGGATGGAGTTTATATTTACAGAATACAGATGGATCAAAGGATCCACAGAGTGGGAAAGTGGCATTTGGAGTAACCATTCCTTGAATTAAAAACAGACATAGAATTTCAGATCAGATGTCATATGCAGTGATTCAGCCACAGCTTTAACTACAATGAGAGATATCAAATCCAAGTCCAGACCTGATATATTAGCAGAGATTTATCAAACATACAAAATTCACAAGGCAGGGTCCATGTATCTTTGTCCTCCATCCATCCATCCATCCATCCATCGATCTATCCAATCTGTCTAGGCTATAAGCATAGCCAATGAGATGCAGTAGGGGCAGATAATATAGATATAACAATAAAAAAGTGTGTGAATGTCCATTTTTTCAAGTTGTTTATCCTGTTATTTGGACACAGAACAGCTACCTTCGTCTCAATGGATTAGAGGGACTACGGGACTGAAAATAGAAAGAAATCCCATACTCGTGTCAATGGGAATTCCCAAGTGACGTCATGCAGGGACGTAGGGATCATAGACTGTATGTAAATATGGACGTAGTCACCATGACATCAGCCATTGGTTTGTGAACTGCCATCTATAAGAACTGCTCGGCTGGCACATACACCAAAAAAAGTTTCTAGCTTCCGGGATTGCTTCCGCGTTGTGTGGGGGCATACTTATAATACATCCATGGTTTAGCGATTTGAACATCACCATCTTGGATTTGACCACTGCAATGTTTGATTTTGGAGCCAAATGTAACCATATTTGGACGAGAGGGTGGAGCTGACCATAGCGCTAGCTGCTAGCTTGGTTAGCATGGTGCATTTACAGTCTATGGTTAATAGTAATAATGCTAAAGCTGATGCTAATTTTAGCAAAAAACAGGCCTAAAACCATTAAAAGTGGGTGGAATGGAAACTAAGTTTGCTCTTATTGTAGAATTAGCAGAGCATCTGTGTCTATAGGTGGCACGGTTTTAAGTGACCCTGATAGGTATAGCGTTGGTAGAGGAGTGTTCAGCAGGACGCAGAGAGAGATGCTCATCATTATGGACAGGAGTGGTTTCTATAGTGGGGTCACACTGAGGTAAATATCAGTCAGAATTAAAAGCAAAATATTGTATGAAGTTCTGAGTGAGCTAAATCAAGTCAATATTTTACAAAGTTACAATCTGTTTAGAACCAGATTCCCTCTTTTTGTTTCCACAGAATGAAGTTCCTCGCTGAGCTGTGGCGGAGGGATACATTCTGGTAATTGCTTGTAAGTCTGTTGACTTTACCTGGCCTTTACTACTCTAAACTTTAAAGTGATTTTTTTTTTCTTTGCAGATTTTATTGCTGGAGTATTTTTGCAGTCTGTTGTTTCAGACACAAAAATTTTCGTAACAACCTGCTCCAACTCTTGTGTTTTGGTGTGTGCGCCTCATCTCAGAGCCCATGCTCCTACCTCTGCACTTGACATAGAATATGGTTAGTGTCTGTGTTTACCTGCTGTCTTCTGAAAGAAACAAGTGATGAGCAAATGCATTCCAGAGATTTCCTTTGAGAGATCCTGAGAGGAGCGAGTTGTGGCCACAGCTGTCAACATGGACATTAATACACCGTTTGCAGCTCAGTAGAAGAGGAGCTACAAGAAAATGTCTGAAGAACACGTTCATGCCATCACCATCACTGAGCTGACAACAGTTGACGAGGGGGTATATGTGTAAACAAATACATAGGATGAGGGTCACTCTGTAACATGTGAATAAAACAGCAGTTCCACATCTACATGTGACTACTAGAATGTATCCCTCCACCACAACTGAGGCTGCTGAAGCCTCATTTTAGCCTCAGCATAACTTTGGAAGTCATTTTTACACTGAATGAGGGCTGACTGCATTTTGTCCCCCATTTCTTACAATGTAGTCACATTCCAAGTGAATATCTTCAGGGTCAGTATGAAGAGTATGAATCGTTACAGCGACGAAGACCCATTTCCACATACATAATGGTACATCAATATTGTATCAGACAGACTTGAAAAAACCTGAACCTATCCTTTAAGCTGGGGTTCTCAGTCTGTAGTAATCTCACACTGGAAAAGTAACAAAAATAAGTATACTCAAAAAAGCCATTATGCATAAATCCTTGACTTCTAAAGGGCCTGATATAGTCTGAATGTAGTTTATACTTCATGTTGTGTCTGCATACAGGGACGTGTGCATGTTTGCCTGTGTGTAGGACATGGGCAGATGTAGATGCAGATGCAGAGTTTAAGTATGCTGTTAATGAGGAATAGTTTCCCACAATGTGTGAAGGAAATAGAGGACTCACAGTCTAATTATATATGGAAAGGAAAAAGTCCATCTTCAGCTTTGTATTTTGTATTTTGTATGGTGTGTTCTGTGTGTTTTTTGCTTTGTACTGTTTGTTGTTGTGCTGTCGTATGTTTTGATTGTGGGGGACTGTGGATGTAAATTAGCTTTGAGCTAACTCCAGTGCAGTGCATCTTTAATGTTAAAAACTGTACACATAAACAAATACAATCAATCAATCAGAGAACAGAGGACACAGGAGGCCTTTAACGCAACATTTCAACTGTATTTTCAGGCTTTTCAGGCAGTTTGGTCTGATAATGGAGAACAAAATGGCACAGGCATACTTCTGTTCTTTCTCTTTAAAGAACATTCTCTCTCTTTCTCTGTCTGTATGTGGAAAATCACCATCCTCTACCTTGGTGATATTATGGATTGGAGAGGCTGAAGGTCATCGTCATCTTCAGCTCATTCTTGTCCATCATGTTCTTACAGCTTAGATCCCATTAAAACTACTAGATCATTCACTTAATGACCAAATTAACACAAGACTCAAACATCCTAAACATCATCACGTCTCTTTTATCTATAAATCTAGACTGAATAAAACATTCTTGCCTCAAGGGATTGCTCGATCCCAGAACACAGACACATAAGTGTCTGTGTAGATAATGAATATTAACTTTATCCACTGGTTTTACATGGTGTTATTTTATTTAAAGTATCAAAAGCTAATTGGCTCACAGCAAATATGGGCCATGTAGTACTGGTTCTTTCTGGGGGTTCAGACTAAATACAGTCTGCAGTTTGAACTCAGTGGGTGTTCGAGGGGTGTTGGGGTACATACTGCACACAATGCAGAGAGAGCAACAGAGGCCCAGCAGCTTATTTTGCCCACATGCTTTGATATTTGATCCCACTGGTACTGGATTTATGTTTCTAGGGGATGCAGGGTGATTTGAACATTACCTGTTGATCGGTGATTTTAATCCAGTCTGGGGCATGTATGGGAGTTATTTCTCCCCGTCACAGCTGCAATTACCTACAGTCTTTCAGTGAACTCACCGCTCCTCCTGTAATTTAAATCCCATCCACAGTACCCAGTATCCAACCCGCATCCTTAAATCATGTCCTTAAAGCAGATGTATTTTCTATGTGAAGAGCTGTTTGTACTTTTTTTCAGTTTGGTGTGAAATATGACTTTTGTATGAAATTGAAATGAGTCAGAAATGTTTCTACTAATCTGATAGATGGAAACATGCTCACATAGACATATAGGTATATTTGGGAACCAATATGGCAACAAAAAAAGGCCTCTTTTTAGCCTTTTGGAGCCGTTAAAGGACAGGTTCACAGTTTTTCAAATGTGTCTTAAAACAGCAGTCAGGTGTCCATATGAACAGTGAAAGAGGTTTTCCTCACTGTAATCATTCCTCCTGTTCATTAGGGCTGTAGTCTGCTGGTCGACTGGTCGATTAGTTGGTTGATATGCTCTCGTCCGACTAAATTCTCATTGGTTGAATAATCACTGTGTTACTTTCATAAGGAGAGAAGTGCTACATCAACAGCCTTCCAGGATTAATCCATTATTTCCTGCGGCGGGAGGAACAGACTAGCAAATTACCTGTAAAAACTGGGGTGTATTCAAAACACCCCCGTTGTTTTCACATCTTTGAACTCACCCAACCTAATGGAGACTGCTGGGTCTAACTGTAATCAACATTTACTGAACATTTACTGAATCAGTGTTTCTCCTATAATTATAAGAACGAGAACCCCCGCTTGGCCAAAAAAATATTTTTTAATGCCAAAATTAACGCCAAATATCCATTCATTTGGAAATCAATAGCATTTGGGAGTCTCTGTGCAGCGCTGTTCCAATACATGAGTCGACCTCTGTGTTGTTACCTGGGAAACTATTGGTAGCTTAGCTCCGTTGAGGAATAGGGCAGTGCGTAATATGTGGGCGACGTGAGCAAGCGGCAGAAAAGTGACGGTGAATGCAAGCGGAGCAGAGGAAAAGGTTAGCAGTAAGTTGTCAGTCTGGCAGTAAACGTACAGTACAGACTACAGTGTGTCAATTAGTAAATGCTGAAAAGTCTCGTCTGTTGTTTCCCAAAGTGCTGGAAAAGTGAAGGGGGTTAACTCCAAAGTTAGCAACAATGGGTTAGCATGACCTGAAGACGCTTAACAGAGAAATAGAGAACGGAGAAATGTGTGGCTGCTGAGTTGTGCACAATTTCAGTCAACCAAGGTTTTCTTTGGTTGACTACAGCCCTACTGTTCACACTGACTATTAAAAGATCTCCTTCAAATGTCCTTTCAATGGAAGTGATGGAGGCCAAAATCTACAGTGTGTCCACACAGTCATTTAAAAGTTGATGTGAAGCTTATATGAGGCTTCAGCAGTCTGAGTTAGTCATATCAAGTGGATATCTGACACATTTACATTCTTTAGCATTAAATTCCCTCTTTGTGTTTCCTCAGTCAGTGTTTCCCCGTTGAACTGAGGTGGAAGTATAGTAACAAAAAGAGGGACTTTGGCACTAAAAAGACTGTAACATTGAAAGATATCTACTTGATTTGACTCATTTGGATGCTGAAGCTTCATATTAGCTTCAGATAAACTTTTAAATACATTTTACACAGAAGGAGGACTGTGGATTTTGTCCTCCATCACTTCCATTGTAAGTGCATCATGAAGGGATCTTCTAATGGTCAGTATGAACAGGAGGAATGATTACAGCAAGAAAAACATGTTTCAATGTTCAACTGGGCTCCTGACTGTTGTTTTAAGACAGACCTGAAAAATTCTGAACCCATTCATTAAAAGTAGGCTGAATTAGCTAGCAACAGTTCCTGTTTGCACTGGAGACATAAATATACAGACGGCTATGACTCCTCTGGCAAGTTCTAAAGTGTCTTTTCTCCCTGACTTCTAAGTGGATTTATAGAGGTTTATTGGCAATGGCAGTTATTTTCAAGAAGTGTGAGTCACACTGAATGTTATCAACATGTGTTTCATGTCTGTGTGTTCAGATTTGACTGAGTTATGGCTCTTCTTCAACTCACGCAGTATCTTTGCGTCATCTTCAACTCTCCGGCGCCCCCCTGGGGAGGCTTTTGGCTCTCTGTTTTGGCTTTAACCTGATGAATGTCCATGTCTATTACAGACCAGATCCTGTCATCTCCCCATGGTTCAAATGCTATCTGGAAGGATGAGTTAAATATACAGAGAAGCACAGAGAATATTTCATTCCCACCTCCCACTGTAAAGTTTATCCTGTTTGAATGGATCTTGAAGCATTGTGACACTTTGGACATTTTGGCTAAAGACAGAATATCTGTGGCTGCTTGTGAGCTGGTTGGACATTATTGATGTGTCCTTTTGGTTTTTTTTTCTTTGTTACCACCAATTCTTAAACAATATCATCTTTCAAAAATGGGCCAGTGTTGCATTGATATGAATTTTTAAACAGGCACGGCCATGTTTTTGTCAGTAAATGAAACAGAGAAATGAATAAATAACCTACATAGTTAAATAAAACAGAATTACATTAAAAATTCACACATTTTATTCTGGGCTAAAGCGATAACAGAAAAAGATGTGGTGTAAGCTGCTGACAGAATCATTTTGAACTTTTTTTTTTAAAGACTTTTTTAATGGGAGTGGACAGATTGTGAAACCTTTAACCCTCCGTCCTTGCTCTGTTTTCTGTTTCACCATCTGTCAGCAGCCGATGGACAGGAGACAGTGAGGGAGCATCAGTCACTTCAGTCCAAGTATTGTGCATGTGTGTGCGTGTGTGTGTGTGCGTGTGTGCGTGTGTGTGTGTGTGTGTGTGTGTGTGTGCATGCGCGCGTGTGTGTGTGTGTGGTCACCCAGTGGCAGCATTAGTGATGACAGCTGTAACTTTATCATGCTACGAATACACCGCATGCCTCCATTAGTGCTTCATATTTTTTCTCACTGTTAATCTTTGATGGAGCTGTCGTGTAAGGAGATGACTGGAAATGACTGTCAAACTCACTGACCCCACCCCCTCACAAGAGTACCGTACACACACACACACACACACACACACACACACACACTCTTACTGCATATTCAGAAATGCACACACAGATTCACTCAAAAATGCATGGCCATTCATGGATTGAACAAAGTACACTGGGCTGTGTGTGTTCTGCAGGCTTTTCCCTCATCAGGAGGCAGAATAGAGGTTGGAGCAACCAAGTCACACTGGGAAATCTCTGTATTGTCAGCTGGAGTTAAATAAAAGTGGGACAACAAAAGAGAAGCCAACAAGGTATAAGCCGTCAAATGCCACCTTGTGTTCTCTTTCACAGGAACAGTAGGCCATGAAAAAGTGGCAGAAAGATTTAGTCCAGATCCAGATTTAGACGACTGGAGAGACAGTAAAAAAATGTATACAGTAAAAAATAAAACCAGATAAATGACATGGATATTATATCAAATATTAATATTGTAATATAAATATTGTAATATAATATATATAATCAGATTTGTCACCAGAGAAAACTGCACATGCGTGTGTGTGTGTTTTCACAATTTTTCAGGTCTGTCTTAAAACAACAGTCAGGAGCCCAAATGAACATTGAAGCATGTTTTTCTTGCTGTAATCATTCCTCCTGTTCATACTGACCATTAGAAGATCCCTTCATGATGCACTTACAATGGAAGTGATGGAGGACAAAATCCACAGTCCTCCTTCTGTGTAATAATGTATTCTTCGGCGTCCAAATGAGTCAAATTAAGTAGATATCTTTCAACGTTACAGTCTTTTTAGTGCCAAAGTCCCTCTTTTTGTTACTATACTTCCACCTCAGCTCAACAGGGAAACACTGTCTGAGGATACACAAAGAGGGAATTTGATGCTATTTATTTTTGTCCACACTGTGGTGACAAACAGAACAATCAGGGGAGAAGGGCCAAGGTGACCAAGAACCTGATGGTCACTCTGGCTGAGCTCCAGAGATCCTGTATGGAGATGGAAGAAACTTCCAGAAGGACAACCATCACTGCAACACTCCAACAATCTGGCCTTAATGGCAGAGTGGCCAGACAGAAGCCTCTCCACCGTGAAAGACACAGAAAAGCCCACTTGGAGTTTGCAAAAAACACCTAAAAGACTCTCAGACTGTGAGAAACAAGATTCCACTCTGATGAAATCAAGTTTAACTGTTTGGCGTCAGTTCTAAGCGTCATGTCTGGAGGAAACCAGGCACTTCTCATCACCTGCTCAATAACATCCCAACAGTGAACCATGGTGGCAGCATCATGTTATGGGGCTGTTTTTCAGCAGCAGGGACTGGGAGACTGGTCAGGTTTGAGGGAAAGCTGAATAGAGCAAAGTACAGAGATATCCTTCATAAGTTTTGCTGCTGGACATAACATGTCTCCTACTTCACTGAAAGTCCATTGTAAGTGTACATGCACCAGAGGCTTCAAGTTTCCACATCACACTTATGTAAGTTGCATACTAGACCATGATTGGCTCCAAATTAGTTGTGATGTCACAAATCATGCTTGTAAGTATATGTGTTAAAGTGAGAATTAAGGTGAGCATGTCAGATGTCATTTTTTTCAGTCTATAGTAAGACATTATTAACAAACATTATTTATATCTGAAACAAATCTACAATCAATGCTGTTGGCCAAGATTTGACATGTAACTGCTAAATCTCCGTTGGACCAAACTGAATGGATGAGAAATATTAGAAGGAATAATTGAGGAGGAAATGGAAAAGAAACAAACATTTTTTTTAAAAAAGTAGAGATATTAAAACTACAAAGGCAGTGAAGTGAAAGCAGAGACAGATGAAACATGAGATTAAATTAGAGACAGATGGCAGAGGGAGAGAGAGAGCAAATCCTTAATCTTAATGTTAAATACACAATATTTAATCAGATACCTTCTAATTAATTACAAACTGTTTAATAATATTTCCCAATGATTAAAGGATTATCCTCTGCTTTGATTATTATAACCTCCAAACATATACATGATTAGATTTTTTAATTAATCTCTTCCCTCGTCCTTACTGGGGAGCGCACTTAAAGACACGCTTTTAATGATTCGATTCATTGACCTTTACTAAACGCTGCTGTTCGACTTCCAAGTTCAAACAAAGAGCTGCAAGTCAGATTCCCTGAACTTTTACACCCAACACATTTAACAGTGTACTTAATGTGGTGTGTGGTTTCTCACACTATATGTGGGTGGTTTTCTTCTGATGTAGCAGCACCAACTAAACCAAAATTTGCTTTGTGTCAAAATAAAGTCAGTTACATTTTTGCACCTCACAGTGATTCATCATATTACCATGTTTCATTACAAATACCACAAGTTCTGCTCGGTGCTGTTGTTTGAATGAGCAGTGAGTGACAGTACAGTAACTGCAGAGTATATGAGCTCTTAGTTTAAAGTTTTATTTTCAGTGTTGAAAAGTATCTAAGTACATTTACTTAGTACAAATTTGAGGTACTTGTACTTTACTTGAGTATTTCCATGTGATGCTATTTTATACTTAAAGTCCAGTACATTTCAGAGGGAAATATTGTACTTTCCGCTCCACTACATTTATTTAACAGCTTTAGTTACTTCTCAGATGAAGATTTTACATGAAATATATTTTAATAGTCTCTCTGTAGTTTAAATTGTCTACTCTTTTATTTTCTTTTTCAAAATGTGTTATGCACTTTGGGCTGCATTAGTGTATGAAAGGTGCTGTAAAAATAAAGTGTATTATTATTATTTTAAAAATATATGATAGACTTACAGTATATAATATCATGCAGTAGTACCAAAAGTATCTAAAATAGACCCCACATTGATGAACTACTGCATTAAAATGTTCTTACATGTATTTGTTAGTGATACAAACACACAATATAATAAACTATAATAATATAACACTCTAAAAGAAGCCAGTGTGCATAATGAGTACTTTTACTTTTGATACTTTAAGTAAAATACTTCCGTACTTTTACCTAAGTAACCCTTGGAGCATTTTTAGACTACAGTATTTCTACTTTTACTAAGATGCTGAAGCATTTTATCATCTGATATTGATATGATGCATCTGCACTATAAAAAAAACTCCTATTCATATTTTTTGACATGAATAACAATTATTGTTAAGCCTTAGAAACCGAAATTATCAGCTTTTAAAGTCAAAATTGAAATTGTATCAAGAAAAGTGAGTGAGTCCTGAAGACTTCTAATCTAAGTGATTCATTACAAAGCAAAACTTTTCTGTTTATTTGTGTTCTTTAGTTGAAGAATGCAGGAAAAAACATTTTCACTGTGTTCACATTATCATTTGCACTGTAAAATATAATAATAACTTATATAAAATAAATGTTCTGAAAAAATTGTCAGATTGATTGAAGTTTAAATAGTGTAATTATCACTTTCTTTCTTAGTTACTTTCTTAGAATCATGACTTGAGTTAACTAAATATCCAATTTTGCTTTACTTGGTTATTTAGAAACATTGTTAGCTTATTCCAAGCATTCTCTTTGCCGTCTATCCATATACCTCAATATTTTTATACAACACTGAATCAATCTTGTATGATTCTACAAAGCTTTTTTGCCTCTGTTAGGTCATTGTTTTGGTTTTGCAGCACGTAAGTAAACTTTATTCATAAAGCACCTTCCAAAACCAGAGTTACAAGGTGCTGTCAATGCAAACAATTGAGAGAAAAACAAAATAGAATAAAGTAAAATAAAAAGTTTAACAACGCGTAAATATAAAAACAATAAAACCAAAAACTACACAAAAGGCAGACACAGAAGTCAGATACAACAATAAAACCAGTGAAAGCAAGACAGAGAGCATTCACACATTACGAAATAAAGTGCTTATGAAACAAGTGAGTTTTTAAGAGCATCTTAAAACTATGGACAGACTCTGCATTTTTTATTACTAGGGGAAGACAGTTCCAGAGGGTGGGGGCCACAACCGTGAAAGCATGGTCACCCTTGGTCTTAAGCCTAGATTTCGGGACAGCCAGAAGGCATTGGTCAGTAGACCTCAGTGATCTCACCATGGCCAGGGGACACAGTAATTCAGAGATATAGAATGGGGCCAGCCCGTTACCCTTTATAGGTAATTAAAAGAATTGAAAGAAGAATTTAAAATCAATTCTGCATTCTATTGGTAGCCAATGTAGGTTGGCCAACACTGGTGTGATGTGAGCCCTGCGTTGTGTATTAGTTAGCAGTCCGGTGGCCGCATTTTGGATCAACTGGAGCTGAGACACAGAGGAGCAACTCAGGGTTGTGAACGGTGAATTGCAATAATCAAGACGGGAGGACACAAAAGCATGAATTATTTTTTCCAGATCTTGAAAGGATAATATAACTTTGATTTTTGCAATGTTTCTTAGATAGAAGAAACAGGATTGGACCACTTTCTTTATATGACACTCAAAGTTTATGTCGGTCCAAGACTTTTTGGAGGCTTGCTTAACATTTGCTGCTAAAGGACCAATACACTGCTGTACTTTTTCAGAAATGCTCTCAGGGCCTATAATAAGGACTTCTGTTTTGTCAAGGTTAAGTTGGAGGAAGTTATCTGACATCCAGTCCTTGATAGCTGGCAGTCTTGCAAGATGGAGAGTTTGCCCAGGTCATTTGAATTGACAGAAAAGTATAGCTGTGTGTCATCCGCATAGCAGTGATAAGACATACACTTGAATTGACTAATTAGGAAACCAAGGGGGAGCATGTACAGGGAAAAAAGAATTGGACAAAGGATTGAACCTTGGGGTACACCACATGACAACTGAGCGGATGAGGACACAAAATGATCAATTGCCACAGAAAAGCTCCTGTCTGACAAATAGGAGGCAAACCAGTCAAGGGCAGTCCCAGTTATGCCTGCCCAATGCTGGAGCTTATTAACGAAAATAGAGTAGTCAACACTTTCAATGCTGCACTTAGATCAAGAATCACCAAAACTGAACATTCCCCAGCATCGGCACACATTAAAACATCATTTGAAACCCTAAGCAGAGCAGTGGAAGGAAATAAAAGAAAGTTTGGATATCGGTCTGTAGTTATGGGGCAGCAATGGGTCAAGGCTTGGCTTTTTTAAGAGTGGCTGAACAATTGCATGCTTAAAATAGTCAGGCACACAGACAGAGCTAAGAGAGCTCTTTACAATCGAAAGTAAATATGGTCCTAATGAACTAAAACATCTTAAAAAAAGAGGTTGGAACAATATCAAGAGAGCAAGAAGAGGGGCACATTTGGGAAACAATGGCTGCCAGATCTTCCAATGATATTGGATGGCTCAATAATGAAGCATGAGCCCAACAGTCTACTCCAGCAGCACGAGAAGGCAATATGTTTGACCTTATATCAGTGACCTTGTCTACAAAAAAAGATAAAAACATTTTAAAGTCAGTATTTGAAAAGACGAGCGCAGGTGGAGGGGCAGGGTTCACTAATCTATTATTGCTAAATAAAGCTCTGGGATTCTTTTAGTTGCAATCAATTAGAATAGAAAAATAACTAGTTCTCACCTCTTTCACTTTCTTATTAAAAGATGAAAGTAGTTATTTCATATGAATAAAATGAATCTCAAGTTTAGTGTTTTTCCACCTCCGGGATGAGTTACTTGTACGGATAGTTTTGTTTTTAAGTGGAGCAACAACGTCTAGGGTTGATAAACAGAGGTTATTAAAGGAGCAGACTTAATTGTTGGTCTGAGCAGGCAAAGCCATATCCTTACTGAGATCTGCAAAGACAGAGGCAAATTTGTCTGCAGAATGGCTGTTGAAAGTGCGAGAGCAGGTCGTGCGTTTGATGGATTGGGTGTCAGCATTGAAGACAATATCAAAAATAATATGTTTGTGGTCGGACACAAAAAAGTCATCAATGCATATAATATTCAGATTCAGACCCAAGGTAAAAAACAAATCAAGAGTGTGACCATGATTGTGGGTTGGCCTTGATACATGTTGCGTTAGATTCAAAAGCTTTGAACTCGCCTATGTCCACAGAATGGCAGATAAACTGTTTGGAAAAAACAGCAGCTAGACCTCCTCCTCGACCAGACATCCTGGCTGCACTAACAAAGTCACAGTCCGTGGGATGCAGTTCAGTCAAGGCCATGTTGTCACCACATTTCATCCAGGTCTCAGTAATAAACAAAAAGTCCAGATCTTAAGAAACAAAAAAGTCCCTTAGGATAAAAATTTTATTACACACTGACCTAGTGTTGATTAACGCCATCTTAATCAGAATGGATTGCAGTGAAGATTTATGATAAACAAACACTCTAATATGATGATGATGTTGCCTCATGTAAGCAACCTTGTAGTAGAAAATAAGTTATGGGCAGTGTGACTGAATTAAGAAAATAAATGTAGAACAGTGAACTTTTTGGCTGCACTGCAACAGTGGGGCCAGCCCTACACATACGGTTGTCCGTGAGTGAGTGAGAGAGTGATGAAGTTTCCCCATTGGCCGCTGCTCTTTCAAAATGAATCAGCGCAAACAGTTTTCTATTTACGTCGTCAGGATCCATTTACAGCGCTTCAACTCATAGTCCTATTCTCATGGGACATCTGTGTTTCTGTGCAGCGTATTTCTACATTTTACTCAAATTTACTGACATTACCCCCCTGGATATGCGTGACAAAATGACAGACTGCAAACTTTTACAGTCTTGTCTCTAAATGACCTAAATACATAAGTGCGATGGGAACAGAGGATGCAGAGCAATGGTGTTTCCTGCTCCAAGCTCTCAGCTCTGGTGTTAAATGCAGAGAGGTCAGCTAAACTGGCACATAGCAGCTTCTCTACTGTCTCCTCCTCTACCGCCAGTCAGCAGCCAGTGAAACAGAATTAACTGGTGTTTGAAACAACTGGTGAGATCCATGTGCGTGAGGCTGTGGTTGCGATGGTGACGAGACGCTAGAGAAGAGGACTGACAAAGTAGGTGACAGTGTCGAGTGTCGCTAGCAATCATGTTTCATGTTAAAGGCCAAACACATATACAATATTTGTATACATCTATGTACTGTATCTCTCACATCACAACAATTTTCTGAACTATCAATCATCGATATTAGACATAAAAGTCAAATGTTACGCAGGGACAGCAATTAAACTTTATACACACAGGTGGAGAAAATGATCATACGGGTGTGGAAAGGTCTATATATATATGTTTGATCAATTTCTCACATGTTTGTGGGTTTTTGAGGGTATAGGACAGTGATTAGACAGTGATTAGACCGAGATAGTGAGAGATACAGAGTGATAGCGTAATATATAGTGACAATACATGCTAGTTTGCCAATATGAGGAATGAAAGTACAAAATAGGGGTGTGCCCGAATACAAATACATTATTCGGCAAAGCACAAATAGTGGGGGTTTTTTACGAATATTTGTTTCATATAAATATTTTTTTTAAATATTTGTTAGTTAGAGGTCTGTCTGCAAAGAGGTGAAGAGTAAAGTTTTAGCTCTGTAGTCAGCACAGTCATCTATGATCTGGGAGACTCCAGTTTGAGACACAGTTTGGGGACCTACTTCATAAGGTAGTTTATTCATAAACACTTATTGTAACACTTTAATTTTCTAAAATTAAAAGTGCAATAAAAGCAAACACAGGATTTGTAAGCCTCTTTCCATTTTTATTCAAATACAAATACAAATACAAATAATTTTGCTGCCCCCAACAAATACAGATACAAATACAAATACTGGACTCTCTGCACATCCCTAGTTCAAACACCACAAGCATTGTTCTTAAGGGTTTTAGAAGCATTAAGGTTTTATTATCGTACAGCATTTTTTAATGAAGTCACAGCAAGATGGACATGTGGATTGTCATCTCTTCTTTCCTCAGTGACATGCATTAAAAGTCACCACATGTGACTAAATACCAGGATGCAAACTTTGTATTTCTTTTGACATTTTCACATCACAAATGATGAACAACAGCATTAAAATACAAATCTTGCAGGTAAATCATGGGACTCATGTAGGCTGTTATACCAGTTTAGTGTAGGTGTGCTTTATTGTAACTGCAGTAACTGGGCGGAGATGAGCCTCCTGAATTTGCACCCAATGCTGTCAAAACCTTCATTTCTAATTTCCACTGAAGCCTCCAGATGAACATTTAATATCCACGAATTCACATTGTAGACACTACTACTGACACTGTAACAAATTGGCCACACTTTTGCACATCCATATACTAGGTTTTGTTCTAGTCTTGTTCATTCATATTCAGCATGTTTAAGAAGCAGAGAAATGTTAATACTTGCTTCATTGCAAGCTGCATGAGTCATTATAGATTACATTATAAAGTGCATGTAGTAGCTCCTGCTCTTAGGTTTTTATTACCATATTTTTACTAAGTGGAATTCTGGGAAATATGATGATTGATGCATTTTCATCTGTGTATTGTAAGATTTATGAGAAATACTGTACATCATGACCTTAGCACTAGATCGGACAGAACTAGAGGAGATGTCTGACACACTTGATGCATTTAATTATTCTATCATATCAGACCATGCATCCATGAACTACCATGCTATGCTGCTAACCATGTTTAACCAAAGTTCTGAGTTCACAGGTTTATATCGTCCAACACATATTGTGGACGATGGCAAATTTTAAAGTGATTTAGATGAAAGCACAAATAAATGCAGTCCATAGCCATGGATTACAAGTTATTGTAAAGATTTTACAAATGATTTATTTGGTCCATGTGGTAATATATAATTGTTACTGTCAGCCACAGCTTTTGCTTGTTATTGGCCACATATCAATTACATATATCAAATATATCTTTAAATCTGTGAAATATGAACCAGAAAGTTTGAGTGTTATGTTGCCTCAGTCTACCTGTGTTTGGACCTCAAAATATATCGAATAACCTCTAACATTCCTTTTCCATCACTGGCAGTTACTTTGGTAACATCTTGCATATAAATAACGTATGAAAGCAGAGTAGCAGCCTGAACTTGTAGTTTGATTTTTATAAATGTTCCACAGGAAAAACACTGAAAGGATATTTCTCAGTTATATAAAGATCAGTATTGTCTTTGGAAAAAATTGATTTGATTCACTAGTTCTACTGCTGTGATGTGTGATGTGATGTCAGTCATCTGCATTGAGAGACCAGACAGACCAGCTCTGACTATATCAAACCTCCAGTTTCACTGTGTGTATACGCTGTACAGCTTCAGTGAAGAGGAAAAGAAAAGCATGTCATTTTCCTCCTGCATGCTTCTGACACGTACCTTATTATGTAGCCTGCTGGAAACCATTTTTGTGATTGTACAGACCAATTTGCTAGTATTTCAGGTGAAGTTTTGTCTGACTGCTGTGCTTTCAGCCTCACAGCTCTGCTCCACTGCTGCTGAAATAAAGTAGCTCACAAACAAATGCAACTACTAAACACTGTACTGACTCTAAATCTCTACAGAGCAGTCATATAGTCAGAGTAAAGTTTTCACTTAGGTATATTTACACCATGACATTGAATTTATGCAGTCCTACATTAGTTCAGTGCAGCTCACTACAATGTGTACCATTCATTTCTTGAAGTGTTTGCATCAGAGACTAAATGTGGGTGAATGATTATGCAAATACTGTATGGAAGGCAAACTCAATTTATTTAGGGCTGTTCCCGACGTCCCTGCTTATTAATAATAAGGCAAGCTAATGCACATGCAAGCATACAGATTATCACCCAGTCATGGTCCATCTGCATAATCAAACAGTGGAATGGAGCGTGGAGATTTTACTGAAGAGAGAAGACTCTCCATCCGTCTCCACACCCTCGATCTGAGGGCTCTCCAGGAAGTGGGAGAGAAAAGAGGAAAGGAAGAACAGAAGGGAGGGTCAGGTGCTCTTAAGTGCTTTTTGGAAGATGGAGAAATGGTGTTTTCAGGTGTGTGTGTGTGTGTGTGTGTGTGTGTGTGTGTGTGTGTGTGTGTGTGTGTGGGTGGGTGGGTGGGTGTACTGAATCTTAATGGATTCCTGTAAAGATAGCAAGAGAGCAAGACTTGAAGAGTTTCTTTTTATGTGTGTGAAATTGTGAAGTTAAGTTTGAAACAGGAGAGAGTGTTAGAGTAACAGAATGAAGGAGCGTCTGTGACAAAATAAGGAAAAAACTTTGTCGGTTCAGATCAGACTTTTATGTTGCTGAATATAAACAGATTGACAGTCTGAAGCATTCTGGTTTTAAGAATCACTGTTATGCCAACTGTTGGGATACTTACCCTGAAAATGCATGAAGAGTTATTTTTAATGCAAAATTGAAAAGGTATGGAAATCTAGTTTACTCCTGGTATTAAAGTATTATCTCTATATGGATTAATGCTGTCACCAGTGGTGGAAGAAGATCCTTTACTAAAGTAAAAGTAGCAATACCTCAATGTAAAAATACTCCATTACAAGTAAAGGTCCTGCATGAAAAATCCTACTTAAGTAAAAGTACATAAATATTAGCAGCTAAATTGACTTAAAGTATTAAAAGTAAAGTAGAAAATCCACCACAGTGACTGATATATTAAGTATGTTTAATAAAGTACATAATTAATACTGATGCATCAATGTGTGAGCAGCATTTTACTGATTAGTTTGAAATACTTACATTATTACTCTTACATTACTGTATACATTTACCTAGTTTAGGCCAGTGGTTCCCAACCTAGGGGTCGGGCCCCTCCAAAGGGTCAGCAGATAAATCTGAGGGGTCATCAGATGATTAATGGGAGAGGAAAGAAGAAAAAACAAAGTTCTGATACACGAATCTGTTTTCAGTTTTTGGACTTTTTCTCTAATCTTTACTTGTTAGGGAAATATTGGAGAGTTTTACTCTTTGGGTCGTGAACAGTTAATAAAATGAAACCATGTGAGATGTTTAGAGGGCAAATGCCTCCAGTGGAACTGCTAACATCTCATAACCATTTGCAACATGAACTACAACTACACATTGATTTTATAGAAGAGCTCACAAGACAAAAAGGTCTGGAACTACTGGTTTAGTCTTTAACAATGCATGATATGTTATTTTATGTGTAATTTTAATATGAAAAGTAACTAGCTTGTCAAATAAATGTAGTGGAATTAAAAGTACAATATTTCCCTCTGAAATGTAGTGAAGTAGTAAGAAGTAGGTGTCACGTCCTACCAGGACCTTTTCTGTTTTTTGGACTCTTTGTGTTTTTGTTCTTTTGACTTCCTTGGTTTTTGTTATCCTTCTGATGGCCTCAGACTTTTTCTGTTTTTAGTTGGACTTTTTGAGGGGCTCTTTCATTTGTGTTGCTTTTGTTTCCTGGTTTTGGTTTTTTCTGTTCCCTTGTGTGTTCCTCCTGTGTTTTTTGTGTCACCTGTTTGTTTACTTTAGTTCCTGTTTTATTTTGTAATATTTCCTCCTTGTGTCTGGTCACTTTACTTCCTGTGTTTGATTATTTCATGTGTCTCACCTGTGTCTCGTTTCCCTCACCTGTGTTTCATTTGCAATCACTCCCTGTGTATTTATAGTCCAGTTTTCAGTTCAGTCTTTGTTGAGTTGTCTGCTTCTGGTTCGATGTTCTGATGACTTTTGCTTTTTTCATTAATAAATATCTGCATCGGATTGTCCCTGCCTATTGTCTCTGCATTTGGGTCCACCTGCTCCACTCACCCACCCTGACAGTAGGACAAAATGGAAATACCCAAGTAAAGTACAAATACCTTTAAATTGTACTTGAGTAAATGTTTGTTACATTCAACCACTGGCTGTCACAACAGCTAAACTTTCAGTGCAACAAATACTATTACAAATGGCTGAAATTACACTGTAAAAAGCTCATTTAGCTTAAGAGCAGGTCTATAAGCTTGCATTTCATACAGTATATGGCAAGATAATAGAGTCTGTATGTTGAGGACTAGCAGACACTGTATTTGGATTTGGCAAACCTGACATTAAAATGGCATAATCCCGCTCCCTCTGGCTGTTGAGATAAAAAAAGAAAGCAACATGATTTAAACATGTACTTGAGACTGGTTAGATGTTGCTCTCAGCTGAGTTCCTTGTTGAATCATATCCACCACAGATGGGCTGAGGGACTAGAAGCAGGAACTTCTCCAGTAAACAGTAACTGCTGTGACACAGAAAATGTTGTTATAAACAGCACCATTGTTGGCAGAAAAAGTCTTTCTCATATCTCATCAAGGTTTTGTCATAGATATGAGTGGAGCCACTTCAGAGACATTTTCCAGGATCCTCGAAGTAAGCCAACATTAAAGACTCAATGAGGGAAATATTTTAAAGGCTGGTGATTTTCAATATTTTTCTTATTGTCAACAAATCTCATGTGCAGAGCCAAACCTGCAATGAACGGATGTATTTCTAAGTTTTGTGTTTGTATCTAAAATCTGATATATCTCATTCCTCTGTGCCGAAGACCTCCGTTTTCATCCAGACACTAATAAAAACACATCTCTGAGCCACACTGCTGCACTGGGTGACATGTTTTTGGACAACAGAGGAATACAATATATCAGACTATGGATACACACACAGTACCTTGTAAGTAGATCAATCCATTGTTGGTTCGGCTCTGCACATACAGATAACAGAAAATGATGAATGAAGGAACTCATTACCAGGCTTATTTTCTTCTTAAAGTAATAAAACATGCTTCAGGAAAATGTAAGAAAATTGTATTTGTATTAGAAATGGAGTATAGTTGAATATACCTGTTTTGTTGTTCAAGTGCTTTTTTTGCAGTTATAAAATATAAAAGTTGCTTAACTCTATCTAATATAATGTGGAGGTTTTTTGCACAGTCATTTTCCAAGTTATTGTGTTTTTTTTTTATTGTGAGATTTGATCAGAAAATAAAGTTCTAATTAAAGAAAACAATATTTATGTTCTTACAGAGCACAACAACAGCTTTTTACTTTCATAGGAACTCACACAGGGGTCTATGTTTCATAGCTCTATATTTTCTGCTTCACCTGTGTTGCTGAAGGACATTCGAGGCTGCTGTGTGTCCAAAACGAGAGCAGCCATTCATTCATGTTTGAACAGAGTATGTTGTGGCTTCATCAGGAGGAGATGTTAAGGTGTTCACATTTACTAACAAATCTACTAACGATGAATCCTCAAACTAAATTGACTACACTGAATTACCATCTGTAGCAGTGGAGTTCCACTCACTGGCATCTCAGTTGTGTCATCTCAGCTGTGATGGAATCTCAGGCGGTGGTGGCATGAAGGTTAAAGAAGCAAGCTTGTGACTGGAAGGTCGCCGGTTCAGTCCCTGGACCAGCAGGATAAATCTGGGTGTGGAAAGTGCCTCATTACCACCACTGATGTGGCCTTCAGCAAGACCCTTAACCTCAACTGCTCCAGTCGACCAACAGGTCTGACTGTGGTTGTAATGGTCAGTGTGAATGTGGTAAATAAATAAATGCATTTTTAAAAAAATGCAATAATACTGCTATTGTAACCTGTTTCACATGAGGTACTGTTATCAAAGAAAATGTCTACTCTACCATGAACACATTGTGTAAAAAGTGCAGAATTAGAAGCTTTGAACGGTTAAATGTCATCATATTCCTTTCATTAAACATCACTTAGATTTATAGATATCAGCACATGAAAGCACAGTGGTGGGGGGGGCAACAGAAGAGATGGGTCATTGCTGTGGTTAAACTTGGAGCTCACAGAAGTCTTTGTAGTAGTCATGTTATACAGCTTGAGAATCATGTCATGATCATGTTTTACATTTTTACTGTCTACATTCTGAAATGTAGGTTACTTGTGGAGTTACTATTGTAACTTTAATTCATATAAAATACAATCAGTTCAGGTTTGTTTGAAACACTGATCCCTATTGAAGTGGGATTATACAGGACAGTGTGTTTGACACTAAGCCGTGTTCTAGTCATGTGAAGCCTGCAGCAGTAAGTATTTGCAGTAGAATGTGCTCATTAAGAAACAGACAGAGCATGTTGTGTTGGATGAACGTTTTTTTTTTAAATATGCTGTAGTTTCAAGTTCAATTTTACAATGACAAAATATATTGAAAAGACATACAAAAACAATACAGAGAAAATAACATGAAAAAAATTGTAACATCTCAGGACAAGGTAAAGTAACACAAATAAATGAGTCGTGTTAAACAACACACCCACTCATGTAGCCACCAGTACAGGTCTGTGCCATATTCTCTAAAATCTATCTCTCATCTATTCTGTGTATTGGGTTTGTGAAGATGCAGTCTTTTCATTTCTATAATAGGCAACAGCTCCTTGAGCAAATGCACAAAACTGGGTATACTTAAGTCAGGTGAGTGGAATATGGTCAAAATCAGTCAGATGAATATGTTTCTTAGCAACCATCATTCCTGGTCGTGATTGGACCGTCTGACTCTGGAGTGGGTTTTTGAGAGCCACTCAAAAATTGCAGTTCAAAAGTAATGAGTAATTTATAATATAATGTAGCGCAAAAACAAAAAATATTTCCAAGTGAATAGTTAAAGAAAGAAAGAAAGAAAGAAAAAGAAAAAAAGTCACAGAAAAATCTAAATTTGTGATTTCTCTGTGGTAGAAAGGTAGTCACTGACCCATTATCCCTGTAAATCATTGTTATATAGTTATATACCCCTAGTTTGTTCAGTGAGCTATAGAGTGAACTTACAACTGAACTAATAACAGATGAAGCAGTACAGTACATCATGGTCTTTTACTAGCCTTTGTTTTTATGAGGAAAAATCCAACTTACAGACACTCTGCAATTATTAGACACTATCATACAACAGGAGAAAAAGAAAAAAGTCTAGTTTGATGTATTCAACAGAATCCATGTTTTCATTTTGAACTTAATCTCTGGACGAAGTGGAGCAGCGTTGTAGTCCACTGCCTTCTTTACAAGAAAATAGAACCCTGCAATTATGAGCAATTCATGTGTGGGATGTGATGGCTGAGCTGAAATTCAGATCACTTGTCTGCAGGACGCAGCAGAGAGAGAGTTTAATGAAGCTGCTGTGACTTTTTTGAAGACAGTAATTACATCTCATCATATCCACCTCACATCACACCCCCTCACTGAAACACACCTTTATGCTCCATTCCAGTTGTCCCATCGATTGACACCGACTGAATGAGTGTTGCTGCGCCTAAAAATAGGTTGTTTTTTTCCTGCCAAAAGGCACCACTCTAACTTGATCAATACACCACTCTTAAGTAAAATGCTAGCTAAGTACATCTACACAATTCTCTTTTCAGCCATGCAACATCAAAGGCCAGGCCTTTCCACTGTAAAACTGACTACTAAATGTGATTATTTCTATGCCCTCTTTGTTCAAATTAAAGATAAACACATACATTACATACAAACCGTATGTAGACCTGCCAATGAGGCAAAGAAGATCAGTCATCTTTGTTTTCTGTGCTCATGCGTAAGCCCACAATCTGATTCTTATACAGTGAAACAAGATCTGAGGTTTGTAATGGGATAAGATGATCTATTTATGCCTGAAAGCCAGAACAACACATGTGATACTTTATTTAGCGCTGCACTCTCAATGTTTCACACACTGCTGCTAAATTGGATTTGTGATGTACTGTAAAGTTCCTGTGTTTGTCTTGGTGCCACATCTGAATAAAATCCCAAGACATCAAATGGGACATTTGCAAGATTAGAGACCTGACAATCTGTCTCAATTCTCTCTTTCTTTTTAATAAGAAAATTAGAACGCATGAATCACAAGTACATAATGACACACATACTGTACATAAAGCATGCAACATCCTGTTTCTGAGAACAGAGTAATAATAACATGTCATTGTTGTCTCTCAAAAATAAGTTTTTGTGCAGGCTTGTCATTATGGATACCCATTTTACTGTTTCATATAGCACACTCTGGCACTGAATAATGTATGTTGAGTACTGAGATAATGTATTAAAATTGAAATTAATGTGAAAGTATGAAAGTAATGCAAATTGAAAGGAAAAAAGTTATATACAGTACTGTGCAAAAGTAAAGTGAGGATACTTTAAAAGTAATGCTGTGAATAGTTTTTATTATCAATTAGCTTCATACAAAGTTCAATAAACAGAAGATACTTTCAAGATACTTGGCAGGTTGGTTGTTCTGCATCTTGGAGAAGTTGCCACAGTTCCTCTGTGGATTTCGGCGTCTCAGCTGCTTCTGTCTCTTCATGTTAATCCCAGACTGACTCCATGATGTTGAGATCAGGGCTCTGTGGAGGTCAAACCATCTGTTGCAGGACTCCGTGTTCTTCTTGTTCATGAAGATAGTTCTTTATGACTCTGGCTGGATGTTTGGGCTCATAGTTATTCTATAGAATACATTTGGTGCCGATTAGATGCCTATATCTATATATACAGTATATATTAATTAAAATGATTACTTTTGGAAGTAGTAATAATAAGTAAGAATAATAATGTACACTTATTCCATATTCTTTCATAATTATTTTTGTTGTTTTTCTTTTTAATTGCATTATTTTGTATGAGATTCTAATTTCATTCAGTCATTTTTTCTCAATTCCTCTGTTCTATATGGACAGACCTGATCATGGACCCATACTTAATATATTAGCCTGTATTTGATTAAACCTGGTACATTAGATATATTAAAGCAGCACTAATCAGTATTTGTCATGAACAATAAATGACTGTGTGTAATGTGAAAGGGGTTGCTCTAGTGACTAAAACCAAAGAGAATTACCATCCTAACTCTGTTGTGCTTTAGCCTCTTTAGCTGCGTTAGCCATTTAGCCTTTTTAACTCACTCTTTTGGTTTTCCCACCAACAAACTCCACTCTAATCAACCTGGTTTCCAGCAGCAGCAGACAGCTTAGCATCAAACTAGAAGTTAGCAAATAGTTGGTGAACATAGTGGAGCGTTTAGCAGCTAAAGAGTCAGATATTTCCCTCAGAAGCTGGTGGAAACCAAAACAGAGCTAAAAGCCGAGTGAATACTGGACTCGATCAGGTGGACACAAACATGACTCCAAATGAAAGATAATGTTGCTCTGTGTTCTGCTGGATGTGTAAATAGGCAGCTGCTTGCTTACTTCCACCATAAAAAATGAATAAACTGACAATAAGTCAGATGTTGTTTTTAATTTTTTCTGCTGCCCCCAAGTGGCCAAAAAAAGGAATATGGTATTTTATATTTTCTTTTTACATGGCAGGGTATCTGGTCCCCTTCTTACTCTAAGGTCAAGCTTGATCACTGCCACAAGCACTATACATAATTTATTAGCCTGGATTTGATTCAACCCAGGTCACATAATAGGACTCAATCTAGGGCTCTTTGAACTCCTACTTATTCATTCTAGGAAAAAAAGGGAGGGTAAATCAAATAATGAATATAATTTGGGCTAAATCTCTAACTAAAAGGGGAATTAATGATAAAAAACAAATTAAAAAAAGAATCTGGGTATCTGGGTAGTTAAACACCAGTCTTCAAGAGAAAATATAGGTTGCCAAGCATGAAGTTGAAACAGAAAAACAAAGTACTGATTCAAATCTACCACGTCTGGACTTGAAAGACCACTAATGGTATCTGCTTTTAGATTCCCCAGCGGAGGACACACTGTTCTCTGCTGTGCATGTGTGTGAGAGAGAGATGGCCTCTGAGGCTAGTGGCTTCCCGTCTTCCTGCACCCCTCTGAATTCTTCATTCCTCCTTACACTCCCTGTGCTAATGTTAAATTATAGATAGTAGCTGCTGCACTCACTGTTCCAACTCACTCTACAGCTGTGCATCAACATGACCATTATCCATTCACTCCTATGGAGCCTGCAGTCCTGACATGAAGCAGTACATTATGCTAGTGGTTCTCAGAGTTTTTCACGTCAAGGACCCCTTAACTGAAACAAATTAGACCACAGACCCCCATCTGATAAGATTTTTGCTTTTACATCTTTTATTTTAAAAAGTGTATGAAACCCACAACCAAAACAGTCATACATTCTTTCATTGTGTTACTTATAGATGGAATTATAGTGAAAATAAAAAATTTTGCTGAGGACCCCCCCGAATATTCTGAAAGGACACCCAGGGGTGAGGGTCCCTGGACCCCACTTTGAGAACCACAGCATTATGCACAACATATAGCTGGATGAGCACAAAATGAGACATTGTTGAGATGTTGGAAAGCTTGTTGCCTGATTAAAGTCTGCAACATCTCTCTGATGGTCAACTCTCTATGTCTTTGACAATAGTTTCTTACTAGCAATACATAAAGACAGCTTCAGTGGTGCTGCTCTGGATCAGTGGATGGATCAGCTGAGCTTGTGTGTCATCACCAACCGGTCACTTTACTGACATTCAAGTTCACTGCTTTATTCACACTGCTGCCATCACCCCGCTGCCGCTCCAACACCCACCTATAAGCTGTGCTCCTTCATGTTTGCTCAAGGGAAGCCTGTCTAATACAAAATATATACTATTCCTTTTGCATGTCCTACACGGATCAAGTAAGGGTGGATGGTTGGATGTACAAAACACAGAACTTTGACATGAGAAACCAGGTTTCACATCCCATTAAAACTCTTGGGTAAGGTGGTTTTAGTTAAATATTTAAAAAGTCAATGTTGACATGACAGGAAGCATAAGACAGAGCATACTGACTTTTTCAATATTGAACAAAACCACAACCTTTCCCCCTCACTAAGACCAAGAAAGTGGATCACATCACTCCAGTTCTCAGATCTTTACACTGGCTTCCTGTCTGTCAAAAAAATGATTTTTAAATACTACTGTTGGTTTATAAAGCACTGAATGGTTTAGGGCAAAAATACATTTCTGATCTGCTGCTCTGCTGAAGAACTATCCAGAGCTCTCAGGTCATCTGGGACAGGTCTGCTTTCTCTCCGGAGAGTAGCTTTTTTTTTATTTTACATGTAACTATTTAAAATTCTATTGAAATGTGTCTTTTTACGACGACTTGTGTTTCTTTTACATTTTGTCTTAAAGATCTGGTATCTATTTTAAACATATTTGTGACATTTTATTCACCAAAAGTTATTCAGATTTCTCTTAATCCATCTTTTCTTACAGCCCAGATTCCCCTCCTGTCCTCCGGCAGGCTGTTTTGGAAGCTATTTAAATAACATTTGCTTTTTTTTTTTAAATTGTTTATAGTGCAATACAACTGACCAACGTGATGACACAGGACACAGGACAAGAAAGAAGGGAAACATGACAGGAAAGAGGAAAGTAAGATGGCAAATGAGACTAAGGCCATGTTTACACCTGGCATTAACATGCATCTCGGGTGATCTAATCACAAGTGGACAGCTTTAAGCACAGGTGTGAACACACCCAAGACGCATTGAGGACGCACTGAGATCCAATCATTCAGACCACATTCGGAGGTGGTCTGGGCTGAATGTGGCTACATTCATTTAGTAGTGTGTCCTGGGCCACATTGGACCACCTACTCAACTGACTCTATTTTCCTGCAGACAAGGTACAGGAATTGAATTGCTGCCTCCTGTGTTCAACTTGTTTGATAAGAGATTAAAGAAATGCATTATTTTGTTTTTACGGATTTCATGTGAAATAAAAAAACGTAACCCACCTCCCGTTTTTTCCTGTTTTTCCCGTTCCCCTAACCCGTTTTCCTCATCAAATCAACAATTAGAATAGAAATTAAACCAAAACCAGAAAATAAGGTAAGGAAGTCAGGAAGTCAGGCTGTGCGGCCCACCACCACAGGGTTGAATGGAGGTGTGTGGGGGGGTGTGGGTGTGTTTATTTGTGCTCTAGAATGTAACTGCTGTGAAACAATCAGAAAATAACGTTTTATCGTGATTCACTGGCTCTCTCACTACCAGCGCCCCATCTCTTCATTCACTTTCTAGCTCGCTCGACCACAGCTGCTCTCTCGCTGGTGCTCTTAGCTCTCTCTCTCTCTTTCTCTCGTCTCTTTTAAAATGAGTCGGGAAGCTGAAAGCAAAGTCTAACTTTACTTTTAACATTATCAAAAGAAAAGAAATGTCTTCCCCTCCTCCTAATAGCATCTTTGTACTCCCTCACGGCAGAGTTTTACAGCTCTGATCAGTCTGACCTCTGGCTGTGATTGGCCACCGCAATCGGGACATCGGGTTGCGTTTCTCCAAAAGTTGACTCTGATTCAACCACTGCAGCAAAAACGCCCGCAGCTGAAATGCACTAGCCCCATTCAAATGAATGGGAGGACCAGTGTTTTTGCTGCACCACCTGATTTGGTCTAAATACAGCCTTACTCCAAACAGTTTCATTGTATGAACCTGGACTGTGTGTGTAACACCTGACCTATTGTGTAGAAGAACACAGAACATTAATTAACATCCTGACTGATCCTGTCGGCATGTCGGAGATTTAAATAATCAATGAAGTTAGGCTGCTGTGGCTCATGTGTAAATGCACACAGCATCTCTCAATGTAGAGACGGAGCTGTGGGGAGATCACTGCATATAACTCTATATTTGTTATATATGTTCAGACGTAGCACTCAATACAATGGGCATTTGATTTTCATGAGGAGCACACAATGCATTGTATATTTGTTTATCTTGTCATCAACATGGACCCACAGTCCTCCCACCGGTTAAAAACAACAACAAATTTGGTCTTTGCAAACAGAAATGATGTACATGTTTATTTGCATATAGAGCGGGGAATTGAGATCTGATCACAAGTGGTCACTCAAGAAACATGTGGAGATGCATGTCAATGCCAGGTGTAAACAGACGTAGTTAAAGCTGTCCATTTGTGATCGGATCACCCAAGACGCATGTTAATGCCAGGTGTAAACAGGACCTAAAAGAGAAGGAGAGAAAGAAAGGGATGAAATGAAGAGGTAAAGAAGGAACAAGTGAAGTAATTAACTAATGAAGAACACAGTGAAGGAGGTACCAAGGCAGTGAGGAGCTCTAGCTATAAACTTTTATTTTTTATTATTACCTTTAAATCTTTTAACTGTCACTGCAATGCCACCATTACATTAGTTGATACAACTGGGCACCTGATAGTTGTGTGAGGTTGTGAAATTTATTGAATAAAACAGCAAAACGCATTAACCTCTTAAGTCATTGTTGGTGATTAATTGTGTCACATTCATTTCATCATTTCATGAGATTTTGGGGGTTCTATGTGTTGGATTTGAAGTTATTTGCTATTTGAAATGTTAGCAAATGTGTATTTTTAACCAAAAAGTATACATCAGAGGCCTGTGCCACAAAGCTATTATGATGTTATCCAGCTAACTTGATGGATTCGCCCACACACACTCCGCAGACCTATGCCATTTATGAATTCAAGACTATTGCTTTTCATGAAAGGTGGCGGATGGTTGTTATGTTGGTGGCTTTTGTCATGAAATGTTGCCCTAAATATTTATGCGGAGTGTTTCTCAGTAGCAGTGTTAAGTGAAAAAAAAATGTGTGTGTAAACAAAGCCACCAAGAAAGCTGGCTAACAACATAATCTATCTTAGAGACACAGAAGCAAGTTCACCATACCCAGGTTATCTTTTAGTTATCTGGCTTCACTGAGCCTAACATTGGCCCTCCAGATAACCAGTACTACGAAGCTGGTTAGCAACTAGCTCAAACCTGGGTTTTCCAGCTACGAGCGCGTTCATGTGAAAGAGGCGGGGTTGTTAATTACAAGCAACATCATCAGAACCATGAATGAGGTACTTCATATGACATGACATGAAACGGTGATACCAAGTACCTGCAGAAAACTTCTGTTCCGCACACCACTGCACATGCACAGGAGTGCAATGTACAGTGGGGCTGGGGGTGTAGCACAGAGTCAAGAAGTTGTTATATGTAGCACAAAAAGCTCATGCTCAGTGGTGTCAGCCTTGCACAGAACTACTCTCCTGAGACGGAAAATGTGATCGCTGTCATTATTCTTTAGAGTCTAATCAAACTACTGTAACAATTGCCTTTGGGGCAAACAAACATGTCACCCAGTACAACAGTGTGTCTGTTTGATGTGTTTTTAATACAGCACAGAGGAATAAGATATATCAGGCTTTGGATACACACACACAATACTTGTAAGTTGATCAGTTCATTGTTGGTTTGGCTCTGCACATGAGATTTGTTGACAATAAGAAAAATATAGAAAATCATTACCCAAATCCTTTAAAGGTTCACCAAGGTAAGTTCATCTTGAGGGGAACATGAATGTGTGTACCAAATTTCATGGCAATCAATTCCAATAGTTGTTGAACTATTTCACGGAAAACACAAATGGTGGCACAAAGGGTAAAGTCATTTGGATGTATTGTCCAAGAATGTTCAACCTATGTGGTAGATGTTCACTGGAAGAGTGAAAATTATGAGCTGCTGGTGGTCCTCCATGAAGAGTCAAAATAAAGGTCACAAAGCATTATTTTCAGACTTGTCTTGAGACTAAAACTCTGGATAACACTGATTCATCCTTCTCTTACAATACTTGTGGTGCTGTTTGCCAGAAGTGCAGCACCGGGAGAAGAAATGTGCACAGGGTCTATCTTGTTTTCATGCAATTCAAGAGGAAATTGTGACCTTGAAATCCATATATTTCATCACAGCACAAGGGGAAATAACCAATTCTGAAAGGTAGCATAAAACAAAACCATTAACTGCAATGCATTCTATTTGAGTTCTCCATTAAAGTAATCGATTATTTAATTTAACACCATGGAGGGATGCTCCATCTGACAGGTTATTGCGCCAACAACAAATGAATTTAATCTCCATCTAATGTTCTTCATTTCCTCTGTCCTTTCCTTTTTTGATTAACAACTAACACTTCCTTTTATCTGACCCCTCCTCCCCCCCCACCCCACACCCCACACTCAACACTCAAGGGCCTCATTCATGGGTTTCCATCTCTTCACTCAGGGATGTACAATAGTACAATGAAGCAAAAACCTTGTCTTACAAGTGGTAAAGAGTTGTATAGCATAAAGGTACACTGTAAGCAGTGTATTTTATGAGGTTTTTATGAGATAAATCCTCAAGCTAAACTGAGTGTACCAAATTAGTAGAACCTTTTTGTATTGATAATTACAACCTGAAACTGAACTGAAGGTGGTGTTAAGGCCTTGGTATGCTATAAATGAGGTGCTTGTTGGAACATCTAACAAGCATCTGAGGACCCCATTTAAAACTTGCATTACCATGCAACTTGTATGTGGATATCCTCTCTCGATGGGGGAAAATGCAAGATGTAAAAGCATGCAGACCATATTTTGATGATATAATGTGATCAGATAGGTCAGACTACATCTCGAGGTGGTCAATCAGTAAAATCACTCAGTCTTTGAACATTTTGCATTTCTCAACAGTACGTTGTGTTGCTCACTCCATATGTTTCTACAAAGTAAGTTAAGTAGCCTAAGTAATTTTTAAATAAACAACATTTAACAAACAGCATGTAAAAACAGCCAGACACAGAGGAGTGAACGCTGTTCAGTCTAGAGGGGCCATATTATCCTTTTTGTGATTTTCTGTTATTTATGTACTGTTATGATGTTGGGTATCTATGCTAAACATGGTCAAGTTCCAAAACTTGAGGTTAACATATGTAGAAATGCTCCCTGCAAGTCAAGAGCCAGGGCTTCAACCTGCTCTGAACGCTTTGTATGTGACATTTTTTTATACCTTGTCGACAAGCTGATGTTGGCTCATCACATCATGCCCATGATCGGCTGTCCGTTCCACAGCCTTGGTTGCTAATGTTGCTAAGTTTTTTCCATGTGTTGTTCACTCTCATATTTTGGATTTTGGCTTGAACATGTACAGGTGTATTTTAAAAGTTGACATTTCAAGTAAAGAATGAGAAAAAGTGAAATCCTACTACTTTAGCTTGTTTCATAGTTTGTTGACATAGCCTCCCAAGCAGCCAGAAGTTGGCTATGATGCAGCTTCCAAGAGAGGGGGCCCTTAAAGAGACCGGAGCTAAATCATCTTGTTTCAGACAGATGCTGAACTGAGGGGTTGCATAAAGGACTGGTATAAGATAGATACATTTTTTGAACTGTAAATCATGCAAAGATATTCCAGTATATTCCAGTAGAGTTTTGTGTTTGTGAGCACTGAATATGGTTTCTTCCAGTCCAGTCCTTGGTCTCCTAAGATCTGTGACAGCCTGTTGTCTGGCTAGGACTGTTGCTCTCTGATCCACTGGCTAAACACGTTCACACATCCAATGTGCTGTGTTCACAGCTGCTCTGGCGTGGCCACATAGAAAATTGGCTCTGATCAGCCAGGCCTGAAAAGGTTCAGAAGTTGAGATGTGTCCAAAAACACAGGTCTCCTTGAGGCTGTCTGTCACCATCCAAGCCAAGCTTTTATTGATTTGTGGTATTATCTTTCATGCTTCACTTGACATTTGTGGGACATAGTCAAGTGTAAAACAGAAAAACTAAAACTGACAGATACACATTCGCACACACACAAGTACACTAACCGTTAAAGAGACCATACAGCCTATCCCCTCTTTTCATGCTTCTAAAATAAGTCAACACACTAGATAAGGATGCTACCCTCTGAGGTATATCAACACACACACAACCTTGTGTCTGACACTGCATAATACAGGGTCTTGACATTCTTATTGCCATAAGAGTGCACATTTGTTCATGCACAAACACTCACTAACAGACACATCATATGCGCATACACACGTGCACACTCAAAATATGCACACCAACCAAACCATTCACACCTCCCAGAAGCTGGTGTGCCAGCCTTGTGTGGGCTGTGCAGCCTGAAGCTGTTCGTGCATCTTCTGCTCCTCAGTCCAGTCCTCAGCCTCTTCCTCTGACTGCTTCATCCATCCAAAACACTGATAACCCAAACCCCCAAATTCAAAAATACAACAATTGGAAGATTTACAGTAAAGTCTGAGTCAAAAATGTCACATGGAAATTTTTAAAGGGATTTTTATGGCATTTCTGCATGAATAAGATTTTTTTATTAATACAGAAGAGTTGACAAAGCACTCTGCTTCATATTCATTCAGCTGCTGAGGACATTCAGTCCTCTACTGTGGATCACCAAGGTGGAGCAACCTGGAGTAACTTAGGACCACTTCAACAATAGGTAAAGGAGGGAGAGGCACAGAGTTCTGTCTGAGTTTAAGAAGGAAAAAACAGATAAAACTATTATTTATTTGAGATGTTTGAATTGGCTTGATGCTTTGTACACAGTGATTCCTCTGTGCAGCAGCATTTACAGTGTTTGTTGTAGTGTTTGTCATTCAGGACCGGTCAACACCACAGCGTACAACACTGACTGACTATAGGCCCAGTTTGTGCCTCGTATATATAGCCTGAGTACAACTGTATAGCTGCAGGTCACTTCCTGTGCGTCATGAGCAGTGGTCAGTCAGTGTCCCCTGTGAACCCATAACCTTCACGTCACACAATACATAGCCACAAGGCCACATCCTCTACAGTCATTTGCCTTCCACTCCTCTGTTTAATTTTTTAAATATGCTGGGAGGGAGAATGCCAGCAGAATTTGAGGGTGTACTTACTCTTAAATACAGTAAATCTTATTCAACTATAGGCATTTCTGTGAGTTGGAAGCCAGAAAAGGGTGGCAGTGGGTAGGTAAAGTTAAAGCAGCAGAACAAGTTGTTAAGACTACATTGACATATTATCAGTTTGTAAAGTAGTTCTGGCAACTCTGTCGTTAAATAAATACTATATTCACCAGATAGTCACAAACTTAGTCAAGGTTGATGAGAGTGGTGAGACTGAACCAAAACAGTGAAGTTGTGGGCCATAAAACCAAAACAATGAGCTGAAAGATGCTAATTCTTGGATTTTGTCAATACAAGATACTTACACATTGTCATTTGATCCATTATTAATATGAACGTATTGTTTGATGCAGCTTTAACTGAGTTGGAGAGGACTGCCAGTCAGAATCCACCCATCTCACACCCGCAAAGCTCAGAACTGACCCATTAGCCACAATTATATCTAAATTAATTCCAGTCACGATCCAGCTCATGTAAGACTTGCAACCTGACTCATACCCATAATCAGCTATTTGCTGCTGGCATAGGTAGTATAGACAATGTCTTGGCCTTCAGGGTACTGTAGAATCACATAACAGCCCAGAGAAATAATTAAATGATTAAAAGAAATAAAAAGACAACACAGTGGTATGTGCAGTTTGTAAAAGCAGCCTACTTGTTTTCCATGGATTATGTTCACTTGTGGTTCTGCCTGCTCAGACCAGCTAGTTGGATCTGTTTTGCCCTGACCAATCAGTAATGAGTGACATCAACTGCGAGAGCTCTAAAGCATGCGCTAGCTGGAATGTAACTCTGACAAGATACAAATCTTAACAATTGGCAAATTGAAAACATAATTACACACTACACCCATGCAAATGAGGTCTTGAGCAATCAGTCATAGTAGACGATAACAATACTGTACCACAATAACCAGTAAGAGTGGACTTGAAGGTAATTAGGCCTTTTCTCTAGACAGCTCCAGCCCACCTGACCCTATCTTGTTGAACTCACTGCCTTATAATTGGATTGGGAAAACAATCCTATCACAGCCTGCATCATCAGTGACAATACAAATAGGGAGCACAAATGTACTGTCTACCTTTTAATGTGCAGTGGGGGACTTGCACAGTTTGTTTTAAGTAGCTTGTAAAAAATCACATCCAAACACACAAATGCTTACAATGGAAATATATATAAATATAAATATATGTTAAAATTGTATCATAACTGTCATTTAATGTGTAAAAGCCTCTTTGTCTAGAGAGTTTGTTGTTTTCTTGAGTCTTGGATATGCAGGGATGCATAAACACGATTAATTCCAGTTAAAATGTACAAACCTGTGTACAAAGATTCCTGTTAATACCAATCATCACCCCTGCTATCTTGCATGTCTTCCCAAATTTGAGCAGTCTCCCTTCCCTGATCATATTTGCATGTGCAATGCTCTGCCAAATTGTGTAATAGCTGTGTTAAAGGACCAGTGTGTGGGATTTAGTGGCATCTCTGAGGTTGCAGATTGCAACAAACCAACAACCCCTTCCTTCAACCTCCCTTTCCAATCGTCTTCCTACAGCAGACCTGCCAACACTCCCGTTTTTCCCAGGTTTCTTTCTCTCCTGCTGTCCTCTCATTTTGTTGTTTCTCTGGGGGAATTCGTAATTTGCATAACACTCAACCTTTATTATATGTATATATATATATACATATGATAATCGTCATACACAAAGATCCATACGTTTTTTTATGTTTGTCTGACGTTACCCAAGTTGCCAGATCATCAATGAAACACAATCTATACACACAATCCACACACAACATACACTTTCAACCCATCTGTCACCACAACCCAATTCAAGGGGCGTGAGCACAGCTGCACTTTGTGCAGGCAGTCTTTCCTCTTGTCCTCTGTCCTCGTCCCTCTGCTGCTGACATGATTCACTGCCTGCAGGTACTGCTGGTAGAGAGGAGGGTCTTGCCAAATTTTAAGACATGTGGCAAACTCAGATAAACAGGCTACATACAGACAGCTTTCGTGTTATTAGCTTAACTGGCACGCTGCGGTTGTATAAAACATACCGGCAGTGGATGGGAGAATGTAGGCAAAGCAGTTGAAAATATTGCTTTTCTATATGTTTATGCTTGTTGAACAGGTGGTTCCATAAAGTACTTTTAGGCTTTTTACTCAGTTTGTTGCACTTACAGTAACAAGCATAGTTGTCGTCAATTCTCTGTAGGGCCAGTGTTTGGTGTGTCCATTCTGGGCTACTGTAGAAACATGGCAGTGCAACAGTTGTATAAAGGGCTCATTTTAAGGTAACAAGTACACAGCTATTCTTATTTTCAGATGATTATACACTAATTAAAACATATTTATTAATATTATATTCCATTTCTGCCAAGTCTGTTCTGCTAGATGCCACTAAATTCTACACGTTGTGCCTTTAAATAACTTGTTCACAGTTTCAGATTAGATTATGGTTGGAGCAGTGAATAGAGATTAGAGCATTAGATGCTGTGGTCCTGTTTATCCTGGCTAGGGTTGAATTCAAATACTAAAACATTTCCCTAACAGATTAAATTGTCTTCCTTGAAAGCCTGAAACATGTGAAAAGATACCTTCCATCAATATGCACTTTTGTCATATTTCTAAGTTACTAGTGGAACCCTGAGAAGTCAACCACAAAAATTTGCGTTAGCTTTGTTGCTACAGTATGTTCTGCTGTAAACCATTACAAAAATGTCAATAGCAGTTCCAATGATGCAGAAATGTTCTGCATAAAGCAAACCTTAATTACTACACATCTCAAAGAAACTAACTGTCATTCGGCTAACCTTCATCCTTTGAAGTCTACAAAAGGCGTGTCCTTTGTAGACCATGAGGGCCGAGCCAAGCGTTGTTAAATGAGATGGTCCGGTCTACAAAGGATTTCCTATTTGCATCATCAGCGGTTCCCACCCTTAACCTTGTGTCACGAAGCACTGCTCCTGTCACCTAGCAACCTTGATAGCCACAGTTGATAATTGGGAAACAGCTAGTAAAGATAAGCTGCCTTAGGATGATAAGAAGTTTGCTCTTCACTCACTGCATGGTATGGTGCAGAGCATAGCGCAGACACTTGTTGCAAAGGCAAAGCACAGCATAGGTATACGTCAGATAGATCGTGGTATGTTTTTAATGTTGTGTTATGGAGTTCAGGGAAGTCTTTTTTTTCCATCACTTTCTACCTCCCCTGCTTGCATGTGTCACTTCTGGCTACGCCACATACAGCTGTTATCTCATTAGGTGCGCTTTGAAAGGTCAGCAGCAACCAACGTCAAAGGTAAAGGAGGTCAAAGGTGGCAATTTTGAGCAGTGCGCCATGCCAAGGGCAGCGCTCCACCTATTTGGGCACAAACGCTCTCCCCATATAGGAAAACAATGGCACAGCCAGCACAGAACAGTTTTACCGCTGATCATGTGTGAGCACCTTTAGAAATGGAGCCAGAAATTTTCATTTTAATTTATTTGTTTTGTTTTACTATTTATTAGAGGAAATGAAGATGCTTCACCACTGGTATCTCAGGCTGAGAGAAGACCATGGGCAGCTAAATTAAGATTTGTTAAGCTGTGTACTTTTAGCCAACAGTAATGTTAACATTATCTAGTTAACAACAGTTAGTTAACGTAGTTTATATGGTTAATACCTTTAACTTTGACAATGTAATTTCATAATAACCATACCTTTACTTTAATATTAAAAAATGGTCATTAATCAGCTAAAACAGGATGGATGGATGAATGGATGGATGGATGGATGAATAGATAGAGATTACTGGACAGAACTAACAAAATCCCAAAACAAAATAGAAACAAACATAACCCTAAACAGAGAGTACACTGTGGCAACCTACCTGACCACAGTGCCTGATTGAATACTGAGAAGAACACTGACTATGTACAGACTGAGTGAACACAACCTGGCAGTGGAAGTAAGCCGGCAGAGACAGACCTGGCTGCCCAGAGAGGAGAGGATGTGTTCTTACTGTGACCAGGGAACAGTAGAGACAGAGCTGCACTTCTTAACTCACTGCAACCAATATCAATGTCTTAGAGACCAATATTTTGCAAAAAATAATAAAAATATTCCAGAGTTCCTCTATCTAAGTGGCTCAGAGAGACTTCTAGTCCTGCTAGGAGAGAGGGAGGACTGCTGTGGATTGGCAGCAAGATATGCAGCAGCCTGCCATGAGCTCCACAGCTCTGTTAGACCCCTGACCCACATGGCTAATAATTCATGTTTATTCATTAATAACTCATTTGTTGTATGTTTTATATCTTATGTTACTCTTACCTACCTTCCATAGCCCCTCTTGCTCTCCATGCCCTCTTGTATTGTTATTGGGGTTTTTTTTTATTATTTTGTTTATTGTTTATTTGTTTGTTTGCTATGATTGTATAGTTTGGGTAAATATGCTTTGGCAACATTGTATTGTGTGCAGCCATGCCAATAAAGCCAACTGAATTGAAACCTTATTATATCTAAGCTCTCCATACTTAATATCTAAGTATTGTCTTTTCAACTGTTTTTTCTTCTCCTTTCCCTGAACCAGGGCAGACCCTTGTACTGCAGGATAAACCTGAGTGTTCCTGTGCTGGAAAGGTTTTTTTAACCAGCAGGACACAGCCTGATTTTCAGCTGAGCCGAGAGGCCCTGGCGAGGCTGCCTGACCTTCTCACAATTGACTACCACAGTTGAGACACAGTTGCTTCTCTTCTGGCTGGCAAGTGAGGCATCATAGGGTGATCTCCAGAATGTTTGGGATGCCTTGTTCCACTGTCTACTGCATCATCCACAGAGTCACTGAGGAGGTGGTGGCCATTTGTCACAACATCATCCACCTCCCAAACACCCCATAAGACCTGGAGGCAGTATCCCATGGGTTTCTTCATGAAAGTAGCTGGAGCAATCGACGGCTGCCATGTCCGCATCAAGCCACCGAGCTGCCCTGGTGGTCACTGCTACAGGAACAGGAAACTGTTACCTTCAATCATCCTGCAGGCTGTTTGTGACCATCAGAGTCACTTCACTGACACCTACGTGGGCTGGCCTGGGTCAGTCCATGACTCAAGAGTGCTCCACCACAGCCCACTGTACAGGAGTATATTCTACCCTCCAGGGCACTTTATCCTTGCAGATGGAGGGTCCCGTGCCTCAAACACCAGCTCCCCCTCATCACTCCCTACAAGAGGCCAGTACAAGGTGTGAGAGCCCAGTGCTTCAACAGCCATCCAGGGCACACTCCATTATAGAGCATACTTTCGGGATGATGAAGACCAGGCTCTGGGCCATCTGCAAGCACTGGAGGTGCACCACACCTTTGTACCTCACAAAAGTGTTCACTCAACAGCATTTTTTTAGAATACTGGAAGAAGAGTAAATCAAACAGAATGATTTTTCTCAGGAGGTATAATGTCTTTTCTTTTTAACCATTTCAGGTCATAATAACATGGACCGTCTTCCATAACATCTGCCTTGAGGCTGGTGACATTGTGGCCCCAGAGAATGAGTCTGAGGAGGATGTGGAAGCGGAAGAGGATGAGGGGGAGAACGGTTTGGAGACGGTCAGTGGTTCTCTCTGGCGTGAGCAGCTGTCTGCAGAGGTGTCCGCCCAGGAGGAGGTACCCCCTGACCACGACTATTTTTAACAAGCAAGTAAAAGAATTGTAAAGCTGTGATTCCTATTTATTTATGTATTGTAGAGCAGTTTTGCTTGTTGAAATATTTTGTGGTGAAATTTCTTTTGTCAAAATAAGGTTGTAAGTATTTTGAATGCATTGTCTTTTATTCTTGCTGCTTTCTGAAAACATCTTAGTGACATGGCAGCTGTCCGTTGACTCAGCCCTGCAAACCCAGCCGATGGACAATTCAGTGGACGGTGAAGAGATGCATCCCCAAACACACTCTGGAAACCAACCCAGATGATGTACCACTGACAGAAGACACCAGGGACTCCCTGCTCAGTTGACTATGTTTTCTAAGGCATAATATTTATAAAATTGAATTTAACCTGCAGACACCCTGTTAATCCATTTCTTATGTACTTCATTTATATTGTAAATAGTTGTAAAGACTGCTGTAAATGAAATAAACAATGTATTTAACAATTACTATATTTTAATTCATTCATTCAATATTTTTTACTTCAGATAATCTCTCATGTAGAGAGAAAAGCATGTCTATTCTCTCTCTGCTCTCCTGTGCTCTCCTCTCCTCTGCCTCTCTCTACAATCTCATGTCTTCCTTCATGAGCTGAAGAAGCTCATCCTCTCTCTCTTTCTCTTAAGTGGCTCTGGCTGGCTTTCCTCCTCCCTCTCCTGGTCATCCTGTACTTGGCCCTGGTATGTCCTCAGGGATGGAGGCGATTAGGATGGGGGATGTGGTGGAATGCCTCTGTCCCAACACCTCATCCATGAGGACAAACCATAGCCAGGTTGTAGCAGTAGTTTCCCCACTCATGCCCTCGCCTGACCCTGTACACTTGCAAGCCTGAGGCAGAGGAAATCAGTCATGGCAGTTAACAACAACAACAACAATATATATATATGTGTGTGTGTGTGTGTGTTTTGGGGTTTCTTTCTTTTTATTTTCTTTTTTGCATGCAGGGAAGTTACCTTGTCCAGCAGGCCCATTCTCTCCAGAATTGTCCTAATCACCAAGATTTACTTAGATGCCCTATTTTGGGTTAAAAAAGAAAAACGCTGACAGTCATAGCTCGCATCCCTGTGACAACACTACAAAAAAACACAACAAAGAAAAGGGCATTGCCCCATCTACTGGTCGTCTTATTATTATAGGTTTTGCATAGCATGAGGGCTAATTTAACTGCAGCCTTAAGTACAAACAGGCTATTGTTGCCTTTCCTCCAAGCTATGCTAGCCACATTTTTGGCATTTGGTGAAGAGGTGATCATTTTCCCCACTCAGTTTAATAAACTGAGTAGTATGCTCCTTGCTCCCTAAAACTAAATGAAATGTTTGCGTAAGTTTTGCTTCACACCACCAAACAAAAAGAGTTTAATTAGCAAAATAACCAACTTCAGGTTAGCCACGTAATGAATCTCAACCTTTGTACTGACTTTGAAAGTGATATTCAGCTGTCTGAAAACCAAGCAGGGTTCACAACCTGTCTAAATTTGCTGACTTTAGTCCATTTATGTACATAATATGAAGTATAAATCATCTATAAAATCACCACAATCTCTGTAAGATCTAAGTCAACCTTTGAACCTCTCAAGTTTGAAAGTGAAGGCTTTAAAGCCTTTACTTTCAAAGGCTGTAACTTAGGTCAGATGCAGGCAGCCGAGCTGCAGTAAGTGTGGTGGTTCCAAGTAGCTAGCGACATCAGTTAGCATCACTGTTTTAACAAAAATTTGAGGTTTTAAGGCCAATGCTTACATTTAAAAGTGTAATCATTGGCTGCTGTTAAAGTTGGCAACGCCATTCTCTATTTGGAAAAAATCCAAACATCACTGGCACGCAATGAATCCTGGGATATGTTTAGTCTCACCCATCCAGCGTCTCCTCACATCTCCGAAAACGTCAGAGCAAATTTCCAAACAGGCGTTATTTGGATAAACGGACCACATATTAGGAATCTAAATGATTACTTTCTTGCCTCCTAATTTAAAAGTTAATAAAGTGACACATTAACAGTCCTACAGCAAAAATGACTTTCAAGCTTTCAGTCTGACTCAAAATCTCTGCCATCGCTGCCGGTTGGTGTGTAATGCATTCTGGCATCCTTGGCTGTTCCAAAGGATGGATCCTCCAGATTCAGGAAAAGAAATCCACATTTCTCGGCCGCATTTGAAGGAGCCTTTGAAATGGGACAGCCTTGGTTGCGCCGCTGTGACGCATTCGGTCTTCAAAAGCAGCCTTTGAAGGATGCGGCCCCTGAATTGAGACACAGCTGTGGTGTCCATGTGGTAGCTTTCAGCTGAGTCATGCTCTCAGACGGAGTCTATTATGATTCTATGTGTCTCTATAAAATATGATGTGTAAGACATAAAAGAGATGTGAAAAATAGAGTAAACAGAAACAGGGTGAAGAGATGGAGGAGGTTGAGAAAGAGAATGAGGATAGATAAGACAGGACAAACAAGACCGGGAACAGCAAGACTGGAGAAAAGGGGGAAAATGAGAAACAAAGAGAGATTGAACATGTCCAATAGCTCTAACAGCTTTATCTGATAAAGAAAGAGCTGACAATATACACATAATGTTACCGCCGATCAATAAAAATGACTGAAATGACTAGAGAGTTTGATATAGGACAGAGTAATATAATGGGTTTTGCAGAACAAGAGCCATATTTTTATAGATGACATATTTTGCTTGTTGTTAGAGTGAAGTCTTAAACCACCATGAAACTGTAAAACAGTAAAACAGTGTAAGATGGATACATGTGTACAGGAATAATGATTTTCATGTCTGTACAATTAATCCCAATATAGCAATGTACTTAAAGGGGACATATTCTGCACATTTACAGGCCCATAAAATTTCATTCTGGAGCTTTACTGGAATATCTTTGTATGATTTACAGTTCAAAAAACTCCTTATTTAACTCATACTGACCCTTTATGCAACCCTTCTGTTCAGCCTCTCTCTGAAACAGCTCATTTTAGCTCCTGTCTCTTTAAGGCCCCCCTCCCGATGAGCCCACTCTGTTATGATTGGTTAGCTGCCGACTCCCGGCAGCATGTGATCTCGATGTTTGATCTTGAGATAGTGTTGAAAAAAATCCAGTTATCCAGCCACAATTTGAACACAGTCATAATTTGTTTTCACTGTTTCCACATTTCATCTGTTATTATACAATTAGTTATTATAATCAGATGTGGTTAGTAATGTGTGCATGACTGGTGACGTTCTTCATCTATAGATGACATATTGTGTTGATGCTCAGCCTGTTGCTGTCAAAAAGCATGTTGTTAAACCTTCCCTTTCCTCAGGTCTTCTACCTGCAAACCCTAACTTAACACAATATTTAATTTTATGTTTCTCCAAGAAATCAGTGTTCTGTTAGAAAGACTCACTTTAAGAGAATACTTCAACATTTTCTTCCTGAGAGTTAGATGAGAAGATTTGATAGCAGTCTGATGGCGAGCGTGTTTTCATGTTGTTTGGAGTGGTGTTTTACATGTTGTGGCTAAAACTGTAATCTTCACTAAGACTATGCTGTAATATAAATAAAACTCAACTTTGCTGCAAAAATCTCAGCATCTTCCCCGCCATCTGTGGGTCCATATTCATTTTTTCTTCCTGCTTTCTGTTCTCTAATGATTATTGATTGATTGTGGTTTTTCTATTTTCTTGCCAATTTGGAATAGCCAGTTGAATCCAGATTTCAGATCATATCAGATTTAGTGGCGATTTATCCTCATGACTCCTGCAGGGCAGCTTTTCATGATATCCATAGTCAATGAGTTAGAAACCTGCCTCACCTAGTCCAGATTTTTCTAAAGTTGCATTGCAAATGAATCATCTCCAAGGGACCATTAGATGACAGACATCTGCTGCCTTGTAACAACCATAGGCTGTTTCCCAGAGAGGTCTGCTACTCAAGAAGGGAACAGCATGCACTTGCGATTAGGTTGGCCCTTAACTTCCTCAAACACAACCTTATTAGAATTCACTTTGAAGACAGCACATAAGCATTTTAGTGGCTGGAAAAGCATCAATAGATCAATAAAACAATGGCATCTGCTCATGAAGCTGTTCCGAGTCACTGCCCGTTACATCTCAGGACAAGTTCAACCAACGTATATACAATATAACTGACCGGGTACTTTACTGAAGTTGTGAAGTAACACGACACTGGCTTTGTTCATGAACATGTCTCAGTGCAACATGTACTTCTTTAGCATTTCATTGCATTCTGTTTAAATTCAATGCTGAATATGTGCTGCCTCCTCAAAAGTAAATGTTTGATTTCATTTAATTGGATATGTAATCAAAAAAAGTGCTTCTTATTTGAGATGTGTGACAATCACTGGACCAGATCCTATTTTTATTCAAAAGACAATATTGGCCTGGTATTTCTCTCTAACCAGAGGTGACAGCACAAACATTGCACCCGCATATGAAAAGTGAATCAGCCAAGGACTCCATTGAAATCAGTCCCTTTGAACTCTGATGCCTGATGTTATTTTGTGAGGGAAAAATGATTCAGGAATTTCCAAATCTATGTCGCTCCATTCACTTCCAATCTAATGCAATCAGCAAAGCCAAGCATATCCCTGCTTTCATCCTTTTGATCAGAAGGAAAAACAATTTACACTTTTTCATTTCAGAGGCAGTGTGAAATGAAAGCAGAATAAAGAAGAGTCGGTAGAAAGGGCAAAAGACAGAGAGAGATGGAAAACAGTCGGGTGGTAGCAAACGGATGAAAAGCACTGAGCAAATTTCATTAAAGTGATCCATCATAAACGTGCCCAGCACACACCTCACACACACACACACACACACACACACACACACACAGAATTACATGCCTCAAAGAGCCACTCTGTAGCTCCTAGAAGCTGATAACTATGTCGGTCTTCCTGTAGAGTACAATTGAATTTGGTCCACAGATTAAACACAAGCTTCAAACCTAGACAGGCTAGCTTGTACGCTCACAAATTACAACCTTATTTAAACTGCTATCTTATTTATTATTATTATTATTAACATTTTTTTGCAAATTTGATTTATACCATATTATATGTTACCCTAAACAAACAGTGCTTTATTGCAGGGCAAAAACTTGAAAACAAAACCATGACAAGTTAAACCAACTAAAACAGAACCCTGAATACAGGCCTACCAGCAACCTCGAAGCTAAATTTAAAAGTAAAGTAACTGCAACATAATAAAAGGGCTTTGTACTGGATAGGAGATGGTCTGTCTCCCCTCGCTGTCTTCTGTCTGTTACACCTTATGCTGTTGTTTTAATGTCCTCTGGAAGCATGTCAGAATTGAAGTACCTGGTCTTCACAGCCACATTTCAAATATAGTTCAGAGTTGTTTTGCTGACATTTTGTTTATTTTACTAGCATACTGAATATTGCAGCGAGTGTTCAGATAGATGCTTCATGGCTGTCATTTGAACATAACAACCCTACATGCCTCTAACTTTCTCTGTGATTGCTCATTTTTAAGGATAGATTTGGGTTTCTGTCTGTCTTAATACTATATTAATGTGCTATTATGTGGGTGGAAATGGGTCTTAGTCGCTGTAATAATTCCTACTCTCCACACTGACCCTGAAGCTCTTCCCCATACTGTAAGAAATGGGGGACAAAATTCCCAGTCCTTGTTCTGAGTCAGTCTGAGTTACTGCAGCTAAATCATGTTGGTATCTTTAAAAGTTAGTTTGTTCAGTACAAATTCCCTTTTTTTCACCTTTATTTATTAAGGGGGGGAGTTTCACTGAGAGCAATGCTCTCTTTTTCAGCAACGCCTTGATCACATCCACACACTTACACGTTCACACAAGGATGCTGCACAGTCTGATCTGCTGGCCACTGAACAGCTCCACTGGAGCAGTTGGGGATAAGGGCCTTGCTCAAGGGAACCTCTGTGGTGGTAATAAGGGAAGGAGCAAGCGCTGCTTTTCACATCCCTCGCCCATATTTATCCTGTCGGTCCTGGGGCTTGAATGATCTTTCAGATTCTTTAACCTTTAGGCCATCACTGCCCTCATGGGTTTCCGTGGACTGAAGTTCCTCACTGAGCTGTGATGGAAGGATACGTTCTGGTAATGGCATTTAAGTCTGTTGACCTTATCCAGCTTTTACTACTCAAGATGTGCTCAGAGAAAACTTTGAAGTGATTTTGTTTTCTTTGCAGATATGACAGCTGGAGTATTTTTACCGTCTGTGTTTTTGGACAGTAATATTTTGGTAACAACCTGCTCCAACTCTTTGAGTGTTTTGAGGTCAGTCTCCAGCTGTTGTCCTCCAGACCACTTCAACATGCTCCTGCCTCCTGACATATGGAGTATGGTTTAGCCAGTGTTTATCTTGTGTGTTGTGAAAGAAACAAATGATGGGAAAAATGCTTTCCAGAGATTTCCTTTGAGAGATCCTGAAAGGACTGAGTTGTGGCTAATAACTGGAAAAATTGACATAAATACACCATTTGCAAGGCTCAGTAGAACAGGAGCAGAGAAGGTCAGTGGTTCAATCCCCAACTCCTCCTGTCTGCATGTCAGAATGTCCTTGGGCAAGATACGATGGTTGGGCCAGCACCTTTCATGGTAGCTTGCCGCCAATAATGTGTGAGTGTGTGTGTGTATGGGTGAGTGAGCAGCAGTGAAAACACTGTAAAGTGCTATAGAAATGCAGCCATTTACCATTCTATATAAATGAAGCCATTTAGGAGCAGACAACAGGTGACGAGGAGGTAAATGTAAATAAATGCATGGTATGTGCTTCACTCTGTAACATGAGTAAAACGTCAGTTTGGGCAAAAAAAACTCACACACAACTACTAGAACGTATCCCTCCGCTGCAGCTTGGAAAGGAATGTTCCGAGGAAACAAGAAGAGGAAATTTGGCTCTAAACAGACTGTAACTTTGGAATATCGATTTAGCTTACTCAGACTGCTGAAGCATCATATTAGCCTCAGCTGAACTTTGGAATACATTTTTACACAGAACAAGGGGATGTGGATTTTGGCCCTCATTTCTTACAGTGTAGTCGCGTTCAGAGAGAATAGCTTCAGGGTCAGTATACAGAGGTATCGTTACAGCAACCAAGACCCATTTCCACATATATACTGGCACATCAGTATTGTATTAAGACAGACTTGAAAAAACCTACCCTTAGAATGTCAGTACAGTTGATCTCACAGCACAGTTGCTGTCATTAACCTGTATTTTGCTTCATTTTGTCGGATGATGTAGTGATCATTAACAGCTTTGTAATGACATCTGATTAACAGGTAGTATTTATGAGCTGTGTGATCAAATTCAACACTATATCTAACGCCTGACTACAGAAACAGAAAAATATGTAAATGAGAACAACTGTTTTGTGAATTCAGCTGCACTAAAACAGTCTCTCTCTCCAATTACAAACATGAAAAACTATTTTTTCTGTATATGTGTTAAGATTAAGTCAGTAAAAAATGAAACACATAATTATAAATTCATTTTAAGTAAATAACATAAATTAAAAACAGGCATTTATATACATTCACAAGTGAATTTCACACTTCAGAGACATGAGCAAGTCCGGCAGCCATAGACCTGGTTTGTAAAGATTGCTGAGTGGTGAAATGAGAGGGGCTCCACACACACACACACACACACACACACACACACACACACACACCGGCTAGAATAGCAGCGGATCATCTCTGGCCACAACAGAGCCAGGTCCTGTGGAAATTGCGGTTTATATCCTGCAGTCTCAGTCAGCTCAGGTCGTCTCTCTCTGCCAATCAGGGAAGCTTTAGGGAGGAGAGGACAAAAAAAACTTAAAAAGAAGTTGAAGCAATGCCTGCAGAGAGCGCACATGACATAGGTGGTTTGAAATGCGGGACAAGTTAAAGTCCAGTGATTTTCCTCCTGTAATTCTCCTGTCATTCCAGAAAAAACACCCTCTAAAGTGTCCAGATTCTATTTCCATGTTGGGGATTGGAGTTACCATTATATGCAGGTCTTTGTCGTCTCATCAACAAAATAGCAGGATTCCAGGTGGTCATCTTACAACATGTTAATTCTCCCTTCTCTGCTCAGGCACAAGTCATGACTGCTAGGGTTTGTGTGTGCTCTCTAAAGGGACATTTTAACTCCAGTAGGTCTGTAGTCCCCACCAGTCCATCATGGAGAAGCACTACTCTTTACCAGTTCCATCCCAGTGACCAGCTGTAATGTGTTGACTGCCTCCTTGACCCTTCAAGGACTGTACCAATGGCACAATTTAAAAGTGATGAAGCACTCTCAGGATGGCTCCAAAATTACTGGCTGTTATGTGCCTTTTCCTCAGGACTCAGGCAAGTATTGGAGCCACTGACACTTTGTGGTGACTTCCTTCATCAGAGGATTATACAACTGTGAGGGTTGACACATGTCCTCAGACTGCACCTCAGATGACAATAGTGTGGCAGGTTCCCATCACGGGGGCTCAGTGTCAGTTGGGCCAAGGCTGTGCCCTGAACCATCTGTTAGAACCAGAGGTCGTATAGTGAGCATTTTCTGTGTATTTGTGTATTGTGTGCTTTAACCCTGTGTGTGTGTGTGTGTGTGTGTGTGTGTGTTTTGATCTCTCTATCTCTCTGTTGAACCTGCTGTGGTGCAGGTGAGCTTCCCTGAATGGCTGATTGGACTGAATGATTGTGATTGGTTCCAGCCTTAAAGCTTGTTAAAGGCTGGCTTCCCCCTGCTCCTGTGGGCTCTCCTCTCTCTACTTCCAACCAGCCAGCCATGTTTATGTGCAGTATATTGTAAATATACATTTACATAAATATACATACATATATATATATATATAACAGTGGTGCCAGTGGTAATTGGAGCACTGGGGGCTGCTCTGTCCAGCAGAGCGCAGTCCTAGGAACAGCTAAGATACTGCGCAGAACCCGCAAACTCCCAGGCCTCTGGTAGAGGACCTGAGCTTGAGGAAGACACACCACCACCCCCCATGGGAGGGGGGTGAGAAGGGGATAAAAAAATATATATATATACATACACACATACATATATAGCATTATAACATTTTTGTTTAATTTCTTTTCTCCTGTTTCTGTTAAAGTTGAGATGAAATGATATTTAACCCTTTTGGATCACATCCCCGTCATATTGTACATCTATTTAACAATCAAAAAAAAATCCATTTCTTTGTATTCTTATATCAAAATCCAATCATGTTTTCTCTCTGTAAAACAAAATATTACATGTGCTTACGTAGGCTTGAACCAACCAGTTTCAACCAATAATATCATGACATCCACCATTCAATCAATCTTCAACTTTTAGCAGCACAGAGCTCAGATTCATTATGACACTTTTCAACATTCAAATCAAATTCCTCCCAACGCTATGTCCCGCCTGTCTGTCATGTTTCACTCAGAAATAAGTTAGATCCTCTCGAAATGCCGTTTCATCTGAACTATAAGTTAGGAGTTAGATCAGTGATTTGTTTTGTTTCTTCCTGTTTGAGTAGGTCATTTTAGCTTAATTAATTTTCATTCCCTTTTGTTTGTTGTGTTGCTGTTAACCCACCCTGAAGCCAAAAGTATGAAATGAACATTTAAATCAGCAGCAAAATCTCTTGCTGCTGGTGGTTCTTGGTAGCTGGGAGGAGGAGAGTCTCATTTTCATGTTGCGCCAGGGTTTCCCCTTGGCCAGGTCATAACACCCTCACAAGCTATGGATTTAACACCATGCTCACATGATTACACCTGTGAATACATTTGCCCAAAGCTTGATATGTATTGTTCATTATGTATGTAAGGAAATACACAGGTAAATTCACAAATAATTTATTAGACAAGAGCTTTTAGACAAGGCTGCGATACAACTGCATTTACATTTTTTGTGCATATTATCTTATTTCCCACCTAACAACCCTTGAAAATAAAGGATGATGACACTCACCACCACTGGGTTTACACATTTTAAATAATGCATTGGTACAGCTTCTACTTCCAATTCTGCCTTTCTATTACATTCTACTTATTACATTCTTAATTGTCTGGGCAAACACTAGATATGGCTTTTACCTGAGTCGACAATGGTAATTTGGCCATGTATGAATTAATTTCCATAAAAAAAATTGAATTCTATATTAATGTATGTGTAAGGCAGTCAAATACTTTCAATAGCATAGCCTGAAGAAAGCAGAGATCTCAACATTGTGAGGCCATGAAAGTTATACAGTTATAGTAATATATCTGGAATAAACCAGTGTTAGGATGAACTAGATATTTAGGAGTGATGTAAAAAAACATGAACATGTTTTCTCATACATAAACAAGTGGTGACAAGGTAAGAAATATATATAGTAAAAGTTTCCTCTACAGTTCTTTTTCATGTGTAGAGGAGGACTTTGTGTTCAGTGTGCCATCTGTATACAAAACTATTAAAGGGTAACTACTAGGGATGTGCAGGGGCCCCGGTATTTGTATCTGTATCTGTATTTGTTGAGGCAGCAAAATTATTTGTATCTGTATTTGTATTTGAATAAAAGTGGAAAGAGGCTTAAAAATCCTCTTTTTGTTTTTATGACACTTTTAATTTTAGAAAATTAAAGTGTTACAATAAGTGTTCATGTATAAACTACCTTACAAAGGAGGTCCCCACATTGGGTCTTGAACTGGGGTCAGATCATAGACGACTGTGCTGATTACTGAGCTAAAACTTTACTCATCGCCTCCTGCAGACAGACCTCTACCTATTTATACACCCATAACACAGAGACAGCACACCGTGTAATGTGTAGGGAGGAACTTCAAAGGCAATTATTGCTTTGCATTTTTCATTTATTGCTTATTTTTTACAACCTAACTTTGTGGAAAGGAGAAGGGGAACAACAGGTTATGGAGAGTCCCTTGGGAGCACTTTGCTTGTGTCAGTAGCTCAGCTTTATCTCTGGGGAACACCCCCAACAAATAATTTTTAAAATATTTGTATGAAACAAATATTCGTATACAACCCACTATTTGTGCTTTGCCGAATAATGTATTTGTATTCGGGCACACCCCTAGAAACTACACACTCAAATTCTGCTAGCTCCCTCCCACCATATTTAAAAATGCAGCAGAGGACTGGAGGGCAGCGGCTGTAGGGGGCGTGGTCTTGTAGCTACATAGTGTGCGATGCATGAGGTCAGAGGACACTGACTGACCACTGCTGAGTGTAGCATGAACAGCGATGTAAAGCTGGTAGTCAGAGATAAGCAGCTGTTGTCAGACTCTCTGTGTCTGACAACACGCTGGAAACACAGAGAGTCCACTGGAGCTTTGACCGTCACTAGAAGCACGTTCATGGCCCTTTGTAAAAGTTTCTGTGTGGTACCAGTGTTGTAGCTGAACTAGCGGCTCTACAACGAGAGGCCCTCTGGTTTGTGTGTGTGTCTGTGGGGGAGTGTCAGTACGTAGCCGTAGCACTGCTGTTTATCATGTTGGCTGAAATGCATTTTCAAATCCAAGCAGAGAGAAATAATCTAATTTTGAACAGAAAGAAACTAGCTTTACACAAAATATGTGTATTGTTGGAAACATCATGTATTAACCTCATGTTCCAAGATAAGCATATGTGATTATGTGTACAGTTTCAAATTGTGTGTAGTTATCTTTTAAGGCTGGCCCTGGCATTTGGATAAGCTACATATACAGTTAATGTTGACTCAGGGAAGATCAAATTTATCGTCCCCATAAAATCAACTCATATCCAAATTATGTGAAATCACAAGGTGTTCTTTTCTTTATCTGATGAGAGAGATATTACTTTTTTTATTAAACTGACTACATGGCAGCAAATCATTTTTGATTGTTGTGGTTTTGATTGTGTGTATCACAAGCAAAACCCCATGGTGGAGGGTATGAAATTAAATAAAAATAATTACACAAAAAAGAGAAGTTAAGTATTTAATATTTGAAAACATTTTGCTTTCTCCTTTACAGTTGCTTTCCAAAGTCCCCAATTCCCTAATGGGGACAGATGAAGTAATAATTGAACAGAATGTTTAATAACTGCAAAGTCAGAATTTGATTTATGTCAGTTGGTGCACCTCTTGAATTATTTCTTGTTAGTACAAAACAATAAAGCATATTATTGGTACAGACAAATGAGTGCAAATTGGAGAATCTCTAGTATGTGCAGTGCATAATCAGTGAAATAAGTGATGAAGGCTTAGCAGCATCCAATTCTTTCAATTAATCTGTTGATTATTGTTTCAAATAGTCAATTGTTTTATCTAAAAAACATAAAGTAAAAGTTGTTTTTTTTTAAAAATGCATTTCAAGTTTCCAGAACTGATAAAGTCCCACGCAACACCCTTTCTTCAGTACAAGGGCATCTTTGTTAGAACTGAGGTTGTATTAATGTTTTTGCTTGAACTCATCATTACTGGTGAGCTTTCTTTGATTCTGACTCATTTGCTCTGGTTTGTCTGAATCTTTTACTGTACACTGTGACTGTCTGTGCTCAGTTTGTCATGTGCTATAATGCAGTTTTTTTTTATCCTGATACATAATACATTTGAAGAAAATTAGCAGACCATGGCCTGATGCAATGGATCCTCCTGCTAATGCAAATATAGCAGAATGTTTAGCATGTGAATTAAAATGCTTAGAGGGGTGAATCGTTTAATTAATCATGGAGCACTAACAGCAGATATGACTTATTTGAGGCCGATATTTGAACGCTTACTTTAACCATAACCCTTTCAGAGATACTTTTGACCTGCTGTACTGTTGACAGAAACTTTTAATCTCTTAACAAAATATGTGCAGTTTTCAGTGGAACTACTTTCTACTGAAGGACTAGTCCCTATGAACTTTTGACAGTGTTTTCTGTGGATTTTCAGAATAAGGGGGACCTTGTTTCTGGAAAGATTTGTTGCCATTGAAATTTTCAATGTCATTTTTCAAAGCTGCAAGCACTACAAATAGAATTACATTCACATCACTTGTATTAGGGTGAAGGCAGAAAACTTGAAATTTGGTAAATCAAAATTTGTACAAATAGAATGACCTGAAGGGTACCACTAGATGTAGATATAGATGTAAGAAAAGAAAGGTTCTTTTGTTGTTGTAATTTGGGTGAAGTGACCCTTTAAAGAAAAGCTACATTGTAAGTAATGGACAAATACCTAAGCGTACAGTTGGCATCACTTCTACCCTGAGCAGAGGTCCTTTTTTTTTAACATTCTCCATTTTTTTCTATTTGCTCCCCATTACTCTCATTCTTTCATCTACAGCAAATCTCCCGCTGTGTTTTTGTTCATCTTTTTCTGTCTTCTCACTCTGTCGTCCATCCCCCCCCCTACCTACACCTAGTATGCCGCTATACTTTTAATCTTGCTGGTCTTCCCTCTTTCTTTCTTCCTCCCTCCACTCATCCCTCTTCTGTCTGTGTTGCTACCTCCACTCACCACCCTGCTGTCATCTCCTATGGGCCGCGGTCCAAACCAAAAGGAAGAGAGATCAAAGCCTCCCATTGCTCTCAGAGGCCACCAAGATCAAAGACTGGATATATAAGCAGACTCTCTCTCACACACACATACTGGATAAATCCCATCAAACATCTATACAGGAATAGTGGTCCGACTGATAGAGTTGGTAGAATTTCCATTTGTGTGTATGTGTGTTTTTGTATGTACATGATGAGTTATTGATTACACGAGCTGATGGAAAACTTTTTTTCTCAAGCTGATGGAAAACTTTTTTTTCCCCTTTATAATGTCTTTGTGTTTTTTCCTCCTTTTCCCTGACCGATTCTCCTAGCACTGCTGTGGTTATCTCTACCCCTCTGTTGGACTGGAGAGGGTGTAGACAGCCATGCGTCTCCTCTAATATGCCGTCAAATTGCCTCACTTGTTGTTTAATTTTGTTCATTTCCTATTGATGAGAAATAGTAATCGTGACATTGTAGGTGATATAACTTTTAAGCATGACTGAATTGGATTTTAAAAAAACCTCTCAGTAAGCCATTGCCATAACAGCCAACTTTATTGCCTGCTGGTTCAGTTTGTAGGCAATGTTAAAGCAGCAATAATCAATTGCAACGTCCTCACGATGCTGTGGCTAACGTTACCAAATAGTTGCCTATTTACACATCCAGCAGACATGAAGCACCATTCTATGATGTTTGTGTCCACCTGATGAATGTAAGTCTGATATTCGCTCTGGTTTTGTCTCAAACAACTCCTGAGCAGCTAAATGCTCCTCTATGTTCACCAGATAGTTACTAACTATGCCGTCTGGTTCCAAGCAAGCAGCGTGCAGTGGGTTTATCAGAATGTTTTCACTGAAAACAGCTGCCTACTGCTGCTGGAAATAAGGTTGATGAGAGCTGTAAGACTGAACCAAATGGTAAAGTCGCAGGCTGGAAAAACAAAACAATGAGCTGAAAGAGGCTAAAACACTCTGAGCTGTAGGAACTGTAGAGTCGAAGGATAAATCTCTCTGGATTTGTTATGAGCGACCCTCTTAACAACGGATCAGTTGACTATGTGTAATGTGAACATGAAATTACTGCGCAGCTTTAATTTTGAACAAATATTGTGACATCTTAAAAAAACATATTTTTAGAGCAGTAAGTTCACTCAGTTTATCATTTCAAGACATATATAGTAAAGTAATAACTGCAATAATAATTGTTATGAAGTAATAATTAGTTTAGTGACTTTGCAGTCAACTTAACATATATTTTATTATTCATTTCTAGTTTTTAAATATTTGTTTGGTAAGCTGAGATATTTATATTCAGTATTTTCAATATTGTATTCATACAACATCATTTTTAAATCTATTAGGCCCATATTGTAACATATTGTATCTATTTGTATATGATAATAGTGACTGTTTGACTAAATAAAGTGCAGGTGACTTGTTAGCTAACACAAATGTTAATGCACTCATTAAAACTGATCATTCTATATGAGGAAAAATGGATCAGCTCAGGCTGGGTACAACAACTGGTAGACATAACTGGTAAAGGAAAAGAGAGAAAGTTGTTAAAAACGCACCTTATTTTGTTGAATATGATACTAGTTTTTACCTGTTTTATTTTCAGTTTGTGTGTCAGTAATTCCATGGTGTTTTTTGTGTTGTAGCTGTGGTAGATTTATAAGGCGCACGTCTGCTAAACTAAACATTTTGTTAACGTTTCTCTTATTTAATGCTTCACAAGCGACCAGGTCTTATTAGTCGTAATTTTTGTAAGTTTTACAATGTTATGTCCCCACTCTTTATCCCATTTTACTACCGTATTTAAGTGGTCTAACAACACAGGAACTTCTCTTTATCTCGACCCTTGTTTCTATCCGAACATAAAAACAACGCGCGGTATCGGTTCCGGTGGCTCTGAAATGATAGCCGGGTAAAAGCCTGCAGCCGGTTCAGCCTGGTCTAAATGTCAGACATTTCTTAACAAGTGTAACCACTATGTGTTCATCAGGAGAGGCATGGCTGAACGGCAGTAATTAAAGTCCAGTTGAATCAAAGCGTCGGAGTAAACACAAGCTACCTGCTGTTATAATGAGCTGCGTCCCGCTGAAGAGGGTCTTCAAGGACCTGCCAGTGTGGATAGTGGAGGACCACCACGATGTAAGCATGTTTCTGTGTGTACTTGCTGTAATACTTCATTTTCTGTTCAGCGCTCCACTTAGATTCAACGAACACAATCTCTGTTCACATACCAGCTAACTTTAGCTACAGTTAAATATAGCCCCCAGTCAAACATAGTCCCCAGTCTACTTACGCTGAACACAACTAACAATATTGGTGTTCTTTAACTCTGAGAGAAAGCTTTTCTTACGTGCCTGGGGAAAACGGTTAATGAGATTTAAGAGGTATTGCCATATTATTAGTCATTATTATGAAATGTAGCTAATTTCATAACTGTCGTTAATATTGTGGCGGTTTTAGTTTTTTCCATAAGTTCAATGTTATGTTGTAATTTCATAGTGGCACTTCTCCTAGTGACAGTTTATTTCATGTCATTCGGCCAATCACAAGCTTCCTGCCAGGCTCTTCCAGTCTGAGTTAGTCATATCAAGTGGATATCTGACACATTTACAGTCTTTTTAGCATCAAATTCCCTCTTCCTTCCCTCTCAGTGTTTCCCTGTTGAGCTGAGGTGGAAGTATAGTAACAAAAAGAGGGACTTTGGCACTAAAAAGACTGTAACACTGAAAGATATCTACTTGATTTGACTCATTTGGACACTGAAGCTTCATGTTAGCTTCAGATAAACTTTTGCACAGAAGGAGGACTGTGGATTTTGTCCTCCATCACTTACATTGTTAGTGCATCATGAAGGGATCTTCTAATGGTCAGTATGAACAGGAGGAATGATTACAGCAAGAAAAACATGTTTCAATGTTCATTTGGGTTTCTGACTGTTGTTTTAAGACAGACTTGAAAAATTGCGAACATGTCCTTTAAGTTCTGCTGATGAAATGCCTGCAGTGAAAAAGTTCAGTTGTTTTCCAAACTTAGTTCTTGTTATTCCCACTTTTAAGACACATATTACATATTGCTTCACAGCTAGACTCATATAACTTGAGTTCAAAAATCCTAAGCAGGTTGGAAAAGTAATTTCCTACTCTAACCACAAGCACACTATAACAGTTAATGATGCCTCACACACTACATGAATATTATTGAGTTTATGTTGCCAGAGGGAGCCGCACATAAATCTCACACACACACACACACACACACACACACACACACACACACACACACACACTTTCATCTTCTCTCACCTCTTCTCTTTGTCCATATTGTTGTGATCGTGTCAATTTCCTCCACATCATCAACTAATCTGTCTTGTGTCTCAGCTGTCAATCAAATCTGTTGGCTACAATACACTAACTTTCTATTTTAAAATTCCCTCTTTCTCCTCTGGATGAATTTCCGTCAGATTGATTGTTATGGTTTAGTGAGAATGTAGAGAATAAAAATAAAAATATCAGACAGATTTGAAATGATCAAGGTGGTCCTGATGAGCTCCCCCCGGGGTCAGATTTGACTGTATCTGTAATGCTTAATATGTGGTAACAATGAGCACCAGTTTACCTCCAGATGTTGAATCAGACAGAAATCAGCCCAAAACTCCTGTAATCAAGCCCAGATTTATGTTATCAACCTCTGCAAACTAATTGTCAATTTTTGATTTGGCAAATTTCTTAATCTGTGATATTTTTAGTGCTGCAACATACGAATATATTCATTATTGATTAATCTGTCTATTATTTTATCAATTGATCGATTAATTGTTTGATCCAGAAAATGGTGAAAAATGTTGATCAGTGTTTCCCAAAGCCCAAGCTGACGTCCTCAAATACCTTGTTTTGTCCACAACCCAAAGATATTCAGTTTACTGTCATAGAAGACTAAAGAAACCAGAAAATATTCACATTTGAGAAGATGGAATCAGAGAATTTGGATTTTTTTTTCCTTATAAAGACTATGTAAGATAGTTGGCAATTAATTTTCTGTCGATCAACAAATCGATTGTTGCAACTCTAGATATTTTACTGTGTTCCACTAGTGTGGCATTTACTTCCAAATGATTACACACAGTTCTCATGTTATGGCTTCCTGATTTATCACTCAACAGTCCAGTGTATTTTGTGCTCATCATAGTGTCATGAAAGTGTTAATGAATGACTTGTGAAGTGTCTTATGATCACCAGAGGATTGTGTGCTTGGGATGATCAAATAGCTTAATATTTGCATGCTTCAAAACAAGCTAGTCAACATACTGCCATTAGTCCAACAGCTTTAAGGTGCTCATTCCTCTGTGTCTCCACTAGGTGGTGTGTCATATTTATCGTGCCATTGCATCAAGACACCTCCCCATGAAGAACATTAAGATGGTTCATTTGGACTCCCATCCTGATCTGCTGATCCCTGTCAACATGTCTGCTGACACAGTCTTTGATAAAGACAAACTCTTCAGGTATGTTTTTTTAAAGATGTTACAACTCAACTTGACTCATTCTAAGCCTTCAGAATCAGGTTTATTGCCAAGTAGGTTTGCACATACAAGTAATTTGCCTTGGTTTTGTGGTATAGCAGTCAAACATATACACAAATTTAGGAAGTCCTAAATAATATTTTAAAAAAAGAGAGAAAGAATTTACAATAAAAAGTATGTCAAATTCAGGAGCCTGGGACAGTTTGTATCCAAGCTAAGGGTGTACCCTGCCTCTTGCCCCAATATATGTTGGGATGTGCTCCAGTCCCCTGCAGCCCTGCACAGGAGAAGCAGGTATTGATAACAGATGGACTGTCACATTGTGTTGGATCCCCACTAATCATTATATTTCTCTTTTTCCAGTGAACTGAGTATAGAGAACTGGATAATGCCCATGGTGTATGCTGGCCATGTGTCCTGTGTGGCATGGCTGCATCCATACTGGGCTCAGCAGATCAGAGAGGGGGAGCACAGGATGACTGTAGGCAGAGACTCATCCACCACCACCATCAGGTAGGATATATGGATATATACACTAAGGTTGAGTCCTACCTTTCTGTCAAATCATCTTTAATTAGGTGCATAACTGATTTTTTTTTTTTCCCCCTGTTCATTCTCATTGGTTGGTCATCTTCCCTCTCTTTCTTTTGCAGAGTGACAAGTAAAGACCACTACTTCCTCAGTGATGGTCTGTATGTTCCCGAGAGGCAGCTGGAAAACTCTAAACCCCTTCGACTGGATGTGGTTAAAGTCAATCCAGTTAAACCAAGCCAGCAGTCATTCACAGGTCTGTACTTTGACTATAGAGGGCAGGTGGACAGGAGGTGAGATGTTCTTTAGCAGAATTAAGCCCTATTGGGACTGGATTTATTTCTCTAATGGAGGTGGGGTGATTTGAACATTACCTGCTGGTCAGTGATTTTAATCAGTAATAATTTCACCCTTACCCCAGTGATAATTACAGCTGCAATTACATACTGTTTTTCAGTGAACCCGCTGCTCCTCCTGTAATTTAAATCCCATCCACATCTCCTATTATAAAGTGCGAGAAGAGCTGCTTTTCCTTCTACTTTTTGATCAGCACAGTGTAAAATTGACTTTTGTGAAAATGGAGTAAACAAAGAGATAGTGGTGTGCACATCCTATATTATATTTAGATAGGAGCAGGACAACAGGGAGCTATAATCCACTATGTGTGGACACTTTACTTTCTTTCCTTCTAAAAATGAAGGAAAAGTTTTTGCTAATCTGATAGATGGAAACACCAATATATAGACCTATTTGGGAACCAATCTGACCACAGAAAAAATAAAAGCATCGGGAAAGCAAGCTCATCAAAAGGGCTGTTGTAAGAAGGTACTGCTGTTCTCTTTCAGACACATTTTTAGTCAATATTTTGGCAAATTGAAGCCATTAAAAGGATGCTAAAATACTAACAGATGCACAGACAACTCTGGATTACTTGGATACTGAAGGAAACTTAAAAATGAGATGATTCTCAGGCAAGTACTGTGATTTCTAAATGGATTTATGAATATTTATTGGCGATAGACGTCTAAGATAATAATATCTTGGGGAAGTGTGAGTCACACTGAATGTTATCAACATGTGTTTCATGTCTGTGTGTTCAGATTTGACTGAGTTATGACTCTTTTTCACCTCACGTGGTATCTTTGCGTCATCTTCAACTCTCCGGCGTCCCCCTAGGGAGGCTTTTGGCTTTCTGTTTTGGCTTTGACCTGATGAATGTCCATGTCTATTACAGACCAGATCCTGTCATTTCCCCATGGTTCAAATGTTATCTGGAACAATGAGTTAAATATACAGAGAAGCACAGAGGATATTTCATCCCTACCTCCCACTGTTAAGTTCATCCCATCCAATAGTGTAGCTGTAGTGACATCTGTGTTTGGATACCTTTGATATCCTACCAGAAGTTTATTGTACCTCAGTTAATTAAGCTAGCAGTACTGGCACGATTACAAATAAAAGCCCTTTAGAGTTTGAAGATTTTCTGCTTTGATAAATAAGTCCGTGACAGTAAACCCTTCACAATGATACATGCATCTTGAAGCAACGCCAGAGGCTATTCTTAGTGGCCGAATGCTTATCTGTTAAATTCTTCACAGCACTTCTCCAAGTCAAATGAAACGGTCCAAGGACTCTGAGCACAGACATGCTTTTACTCTTCCACCTAATCGGAAATACAGAGCTCCAGCTGAACTCTCAACAACAAAAAAAAATGTTGCTGCCTACCCAGAGCAATTTGATCTAACAGACAGACAACATGAATAAGAAACATCAACCTGAAGGAGCACTCGGGCTTGTCAGGTTTCTTTTCAAGTTTTCAAATGTATTTGTGCCTGAACATAGCAGCTTTTGATCGTTACCACTAACGCTGAGGTGATTGACTCCTCTCTCACTGCCAAAACAACATGACGATGTCATGGGGATCAGAGCTGCATGGGAGAATATCGCATTATGCTTTGCTCTTAAGGCTCCCACTCTGTTGATTTAGGTGATTTAGAACTCTTTTCTATGTGTAACACTTCAATGAATCCAGGCCTCAGTGAGAAAGAGAAATGTCTCAAAATTACAGTTTCTGCAAAACATGAGGACTGCACTGATACAAAATATTAGGATTTAAAAGCCGAACATGGTGAAAACATTTCCTACCTCATAAAATATTTGGAATATTTTGCAGCAGTTTACAGCAGCCTGCAGACTTCTGCTCCACTTTAAAGGACTGGGTCAGACTTCACATCTATCTTAATCCAGTACTTGCATGTCCTTGTGTACGTTATTGGTCATGTAGCTATGAAAGTGCAGCTGAATCTAATATGAGGCCTCACTAGAAGTATTACAGTCAGTCATATACTGTAGTTTGCTGTAGGGATGACACAGATTGTGCTATTATAAACTTTATTATTCTCTACATTTCTTACTGTCTTTTAACGCTCTTGGTCATCTTCTGTGAAGTAGTGGTTTGAGCTGTTCCCTGTATACAGTAGGGATGCGCAGAGATCTCAATATTTGTATTTGTATCTGTATTTGTTGAGGCGGCAAAATTATTTGTATCTGTATTTGTATTCGAATAAAAGTGGAAAGATGATGTTTTTATGACATTTTTATCGCTTCATTCAGAAATACCTCTACCTATTTATACACCCATGACACAGAGACAGCACACTGTGTAATGTGTAGTGAGGAACTTCAAAGGCAATTATTGCTTTGCACTTTTCATTTCTTGCCTATTTTTTACAACCTAACTTTGGGGAAAGGAGAAGGGGAACAACAGGTTATGCACTTTGCTTGTGTCAGTAGCTCAGCTTTATCTCTGGGGAACACCCCCAACAAATAATTTTTAAAATATTTGTATGAAACAAATATTCGTATAAAACCCACTATTTGTGCTTTGCCGAATAATGTATTTGTATTCGGGCACACCCCTAGTATACAGCCCTGTGTACTTTGACTTATCAACACTATATAGTGCAGACATTGTAATGTGTGTGTTCTCTGAAAGGCTCAGAGCAAATCTAACTTAAAACATGGTTTGTTTTAGAATAACAGGAGATGCATCAAACATTCAAGGGAACAAACTAATGAGAGGTTACTCAGCCCTAAGAATCTTACTGGTTGAGTGATTTTTGTTAAGAGTTGCTGTCAGGAAAGTTTCTCCTCTTCAGATATATTTTACAATAGAATGTAAACCGATACAAAACCCCAAATTGAACATTATTATATTTATGTGTTTGTGTTGTTGACCTAGTTAACTCTGTGTATATCATCTACTGGCTACAACTTTTATTATTTCTTTATACTGCTACTTTATTAATGTATTACTTTTTATAACTTTTATATACTTTTAATATTACTCATTTCATGGTTTGAATTTATAATATTCCTTATAATGTTCATGCTTTTTGCCTTCCTTGTTACATCCTATGATGTTTTATTGATCCTGTCTATTAACAGGGGATACCTTCATCTCCAACCCACACTGCTTCATTTTCGTCTGTCTGAATCTATTTTAATTTCAGGAAAGAAAACAGAGGAGGACACAGAGACATGGTTTGCCAAGAGAGTCCGCTCAGAGTGTTCAGAGGCCGGAGAGGCCAGCTGCTCTAAACCTCTCACGAGATCCACTGACACTCTGCAACCAGCAGAGGGCAGCAACTCCAAAAAGACAGACAGACAGGAAGAACAGAGCAGCAACGGGACAGGCCTGACAAAGAACAATGATGATGAAGAGGAGGAGGGATCCACTGGTTATGTTGTTAAGAGGATACTTTCATCTCTCAGTGAGACAGAGCCGTACATCTTAGACATTGATCTGGACTTCTTCTCGTGTAAGAATCCCTTCAAGGAATTATACACTCAGGTACATCTATCTAATCTAATCTAATATACATATTCTGCTTCTGTAGCTGCTTCTTTAATCTGATTTGTTTTGGACCTTTTTCAACCATAATCAAGTACAAATATCTACATATGCAGAGTTTTTTTGGGGCCAATTTTGTGATCTTTACACTTATATTTACATATTATCCTTGATGGGAACCACTTTGTAACACTGATTTAAATATCCAGGAAATTTCAGCAGGAAATAGATTCTCACTTTAAACACACTCCTTCCACACCATAAAAATTCAAGACACTGGAAGCTGATACAGTATCACTCTCAAAGTGTCAAACACATGATAATGAATACATCTAAGTTATTCATGTTTTCTGACACTGTTTAAGGTTGGTTGTCATCAGTATTTGAGTTGGGTGTGTCAGCCATTAACCACAGGGTTGGTATGGTGTTGTTTGTTCCTGCTGTCCACATGCCACGTTCTCCCCAAGAAAGACATTAAACCCTAAATTTCTCCCATTGTGTCTCATGCGAGAACATTTTCATTTTCATCTCCTGAATCTTATTTTTTTTCTGTGAGGTTTGTACAAGCAGACAAATCTGCAAGTTTCAAGTTTCCACATCACACTTTTATAAGTTGTATTCTGGACCATGATTGGCTTCCATATAGTTGTGATGTCACCAAATCATGCTGGTATTTCCACATCTTTAACTATTTAAGGTAAACACAGAGAAACTTCCCTCCTTCAGCGGATGACTGTAAAAACAAACATACATTATTCTGCACAGCGACGCTCAAACATTCAGCTGAAGCAACAATAAGCAAAACACACTGACTGGAGGGGCTCTAACATGGAATTTTCACCTGTATTTGATACTGATGCTGTTTATATATAATATAATTTCTCTGTCGCTGAATATGTCACCTAATAAACATGTTTCCTTGTCGTCTCTGTGTCAAGGAAGAATACGACATCCTTCAGGAGCTCTACAGCTTCAGAGGACCCAGCTCTGATGCTGATGAGGTCAGACTTTTAACTTTACATCACCCTTAAACACACACACACACACACAGTACACTCAGTGTGAAATTATGTTAATCAGTTTCCATGATTAAGATAAGAGAACAGAGGCGGTAATAGAATGCAGTACATCTAGGAATTAAATGAGAATCTTCAGTTAACACATGAGCAAGTTTAGGTTTTACAAAAATCTCTAAAACTCGCTCTTTTATTTCTAAGTGTCACTGAATTATTAAACATTCTGTCTGACTTAACTTGTGAAAAAACTCATTTATTCTCCTTCTTGTACATAGCTATTTTATAACAGTCTATACTCAGTTTTACCAGTATGTAGGAGCACAAGCACTGTTGTATTTGTATTGACCTCTGTGGAGGATGTGTGAGGATTCAGCATTGATTATTTTCTATATTATTTGCTGCTGTATTATAGCCATATCATGACATCAATTCACAGGAATTTTGTAGAATAAATGTTGATGTATCTTCTGTTTTGATCATTAACATGTGATGTGTGTATGTACATGTCCAGGAAGAGCTCGATGAGTGTGTGGATCGTCGCATACGTCAGTTAGAAGACTTGGAAGCAGCATTCGCTGATCTGCTAGAGGACGATGGAGAAGAGAGCGTCACACGCTGGGCCAGCAACCCTGGGTAAAGTTTCTCAGGCGTCATTTTACAGCAGTGAAACATGATGACCTATTGAAGTAGTGAATTGGCTCTGGGGTGGAGTGTTGAAAAGTCTGAGAAATGTCTTAAATACATACTACACACTGACAGTATACTATTTTTGCAGTTAGTATACAACACATGAAGCCCACTGCAGGTGTTGCACTGAGTGGAAATGACACAAAACCTCCCACAACAGACGTCATATCATCTGCAACCTCCAAAAAAAGAGCTCATTTGAAGATGGGAGGAGCAGCTGCCTCAACTTCTGCCATTTCGTCCAGCTGGTCCCTCCTCCGTTTTCCTTTTTTCTTTTTATGAGATTCCAGCAGGCGCTACACTACAAGGCGTGTAATGCCCTCTACACAAGTTTCTCACCTTGTCCGTTTCAATACTACACACTTAGGATTAGTGTGTCCTATTGAAGTAGATTCGGGACAAATAGGCCTTTTTTTCACAGCAGATATTTTAAATTGTCAGAGTAGGAAAAGCACAGGTGTTACTAATAACATTAACGATGGCTCTGTTCTATTCAAGGGTCACAGTAAGTCATGACAGTGAGCCAGCATGCAGTTCAATAGAACTGAGCAAACACTCATTTTGTTATTTACACCTGAGCTTTTCATACTGCGACATGTCAGTAATCTAACAGTAGGCCTTTTTCACAGCAGACTTTTTGACTTGTCATTGCAGGAAAAGCACATATGGAACTAATTCAATTAACAGTGTTCCTGTTGCAGTGTGAGAGTGTGACACAACACCAGTGAGTCAGCATGCACGATGCCAGTAGAAGAGAACGCAGTCATTACTGATGTTATTAATTACACTTTTCCTGCTGTGATATGTGAGAATGTCTTCTGTGAATAATAACAAGAGTCATTGAGACGTCATGCAAGCACATCCTGTACACACCCAACACAGTCCTGACAAAAGGTCTAATCTGGCAAACTAAGTGAAAACACCTGTGTGGTTGGACTGTGTTTATGGTGGGAGGATTGATTTGTGGCCTTATTTTTTCACAAGTTTACAGCTGCATTAATGAATACTTTTATATTGACAATAGAAAAAATGACAATGACAGTTATAACTCAGTTCTGCTCTACAGAGCGTTTTAGCCTCTTTCAGCTCATTGTTTTGTTTTTAAACGTTCCAGCAGCAGCAGCCAGATGTTTTTGTCTGATAAAAGACAAAATTAGGAGCTATCTGGTGAACATAGTGAAGCATTTAGCTGCAAAAGGTGGAGATATTTTTTTCTCAGGAGACGGTTGAGACCAAAACAGAGCTAAAAGGAGAGTGAATATTGGACGTAACGTTCCTCAAACTGTAATGAAATATTCTAAACTGAAGGCTCACTCATCAGCTTCTACTGGGGCTTTCAACTGTATCTGACATCTGATCAGGTGTCAGCACTCAAGTACAGAATGTCTGTCATGTCATTATAAGTGGTCGTATAAGGTCAAGAAATAACCTCAAACAAAGGTTTGAACATTAATGTGTTGGATTTTAGGCCGCGTATTAAAAGACTTGAATCAATTTCAGAGTGATATCAAGTTTCAGTCTCGTATTTAGACTTTTGCTGGTGAGACGGCCATTGTTGTTCATGAGTCAGGTCGCTTTTCTCATTTTATTATTCAGATTGTAAAGTTTTGAGTTGTGACAATAAGTATGAACCGCCTCAACGGTGAGCAGTAAGAAGCATCATTATTTGGCATCATTTGCAGTGTAGCACAACACTAATTTTCACATCTATAAAATGTGTCACAGTGCACTGTTGGACAAAGTGTCTATGACATCAACACTACTTTGTTCATTCCATTGTGGCGTTTTTGAGGACACTTTATAGTGGATACATTTCCCACTCAGGCATTCAAATAAAAGAATAAATATGGTGCACGATATAGTTAACATTTTTGTGTTTTATCTGTTTTCAGCATGGCTTCATTAGCCCAACTGGTTTCCAGTTTGAAGTCAAGAAATCCGTCCCCAGATTATGAAATGGTAAGAATAATGTTAATGCTCTCTAACTGTCTTTACCGCTACTACAACCACCATAACATTTAGTCATAATAGTTATATTATTGTTATATAATTATATTATTTATTATACAGTTTTACAATACAACTAATCAACATACCCAGGCATTTATGTACATAGATCATTTTGGCATGATGGGTGTTGTGAATCATTGTCTGTGTATATGTGTATATATAATGAAGACCTTGAAGGTCAAAGCACTGCATCCAAAACAGGAATGGCTTCCTATAGCCAGTTCCATTCTGGATCTGGCTCCTGGTCTGCAAATATTCAGCTGCGATGCTGAAGAATCTCTTATAAAAAACCTTTATCTTTAATAACAATCATTTTTATTTATGAGTGCTTTTCAAGATATTCAAAGACGCTTTACACAAGTTAACAGGATCCTAAATATAGCATAGGTAGAAGCTTCTCATTTTGGTTAAAATGTCAGACATCAGCAGATTAGATCAGCTGCAGTTACATTCATTCTCTAAGAGCTAAAACAAAAACTTTGTCTGTTCTGTGGTTAATGTTCTCTGTGCAGCTGCTGTCTGTATTCAGATATTCACCTCACCTCACTTAAAGAATCTCACAGTTAAACTTTGTTTCCTATCAACATATGAATGTGATCAGCTGCAGAGTTGTGAGTACCTGGTGAGGTACAGGCAGCTTCAGCTGTCAACTGAATGTGTCAGATACATATGATTAACATTTCATATATTATTAGCTCATTTCAAGTTGTGAACATTTATTAGGCCGTCATGTTTGTCCTCTCAGCCAAAAAAAATGATCAGACATCCTTGAGTTGTAGTTTCAGCTTTTAGTTAGTTCTGAAAGGGATTTCAAAAGGATTTTGATTCAATACTGGATTTTAATTCAATAATATACCATCAAAATTTGGTACACATATTCATAAGATGAATTTGAATCACTTCGGGGATTCTTTAACTATTCCACTAGTGCCACCATCGGGTCCAAATTTTAACTTGTCTAGTATTTAAGTTTATGACAAAATACCTTCCCAAATATTCCCATCAGCCTCAGCTATACTGGTGAGCATGATGAATATTATACCTTCCTAACATTAGCATGTTAGCGTTGTCATTTTGAACTCAAAGCAGCACTGTGCGCCTCTTAGAGCTGCTAACATGCCTGTAGACATGTAATCTTGTTCCTTTATAAACAGATACATTCTAATATTGAAAACAACCAATAAAAGCTGCAGTAAAACAGCAACAGAGTGATTTTTTTTTTCTGCTGTCCTTCCCGCCTCACTTCATCCCACCCTTTTATCTCCCATCCTCCTGCTTTCAACCCTCCTCCTCCCTCTCTTCAACCATGTGCTCTCAGGTCCATCAGGCAGGTTTAACCTGTGACTCCATAGAGCTTCCTCACCACATCAGCCCTGAAGAGGAGATCGACAGACTCATTACAGCTGTACAGCTGTTTCTGAAGCGTCTGCCCAAGCCTACACTGGTGACTGTGTCCAGGTGAATAATACAGCTGCTCAGTTAAACATGTCAGATGAAATTACTATTCAAGCCTATCTCATAAAATGTAGTAGATACACAGAGAAAGAGAAGTCTGATGATTTTGCACATGAATGTGTTTGTTAATGTGTGTGTGTGTGTGTGTGTGTGTGTTTTTCAGGTCCAGTCTCGATGAATACTGTCCAGCAGAGCAGGTGGATTCAGTCCAGAGCAGAGTACTGGCTGTGCTGGAAAGCCTGTATGGACCATTAGACGTACAAAAGGACTATGAAAGCACAAGCACAGAGACTCAGAACTGCCAACCACAGGCTTCTTGACACACAAACACACACACACACACACACACACACACACCTTGACACAAGTTTAATAAAGACAAACACAAGTACATAAATGAAAACTGACATGATCACATGTTCACAAACATGACTGCTTTTTCTAGATGCTGTTGCAGTGAATTGTGAAGTACATACCTGTCTGTTGTCCAGCAGCTGGAACAGGTTTTGAGGTGGTTTGTGCTGATTACTGTGTTAAATGTGCAACTCTTGTGAACTGGCCATAGAAGCTCTCCATCCTGATTGGTTAAAGGACGAGTCTGGTCATATTTTATATTTTTTATTGTTATCAAATCCCATGAAACCAACTAAGAATTGATCTACTAACAAGTGTGTGTATGAAGGCTGATGGATCTTATTCCTCTGTATCATAGAGCTCAATTGTTGGAACTATTAAAAACACCTCAATGAGAACCATTGTTGCACTAGGTGAATTTTAACGTTGCTGTGCATCTGCTGGATGAGTAAAAAGGCAACAGTTTGATAACATATTCTTTAATCAACTTAAAATGTGATGTCTGTGTTGTGTTTATTTCTGCTGCCCCCAAGTGGCTGTTAATGTAGGTTTAACATGTAGTTGGTGAGTGACAGGTTTTTCTCAGCAGTACTTGAATGGTACTGGTGTGATAGTGGTGCTGATGGCAAAATGAGGTGCAGTGTGTGCATGTTTCAAATGTTTAATCACCCTGCTGTTGAGTTGTTAGAATTGATGTGTTTAGTGTTTCAACTTTTCCGTTTATAAAAGAAAGATGAATATAGTTTTGTTCATTTAAAGTCTGACTGTGGATTAAATTATTTTGGAGACAGTGTTGCCTCGGCTACAGTAATGATCTTTCCTTTCATCCTGCTACACTGCTGCCATAGCACTACGCCCCCTGTACTGGGTCTTTGTTATGCAAATGAACTGAGGATCTAAGGATAGAGGGTGCTGCATGTGGTACAGATTATAAAGCCCCTTTAGGCAAATCTTTGATTTTGGGTTATATAAATAAAACTGACTTGACAAACGCAGACATGTAAAAACTCAGTTTGGAAATCCAATTGAGGGAGTGTTTTTCCAGGAAATCTGGGTTCTCTAATAAAAATCTATCTGTTTTCCGATTTTCCTGAATGATAAATGAATGTAGGATATGAACATTTAAACACAACTAGTGTCTTTCACTCCCTTTTTAGGATCCTTTCTTTGACAACAGATGGGTGAAAAGCTTAAGGCTGCGATTGAAGTGAAATAATTCTGCATTCCTTGCAGCTGCAACACAGTAGAGTGAAGATTGAACCTTCCTCACTAGAATAAGTAATATGTTGCTCTTGTCACTAGAGAGAAATCTCCACACAGACAAAAGTAATCTTTTGAAAAGTGAACATTCAAATGATGATTACTTCAGTGCACTTATTGAACAACTGGATGGAACTGATTCAGCTATGTAGATGAGAGTGTCATCTGCAAAGTTACGGTTAGGGACTTTGAAAACAGCAAATCAGCCTCAACTGCATGAAACCAGTTATGCTTATCAGATAGTTCGCCCAAGTGAAATGCATTTTCCCTCCAAAGTCAGAAGTTCACTGCACCATAGGCCTACTCAAACTTCATTATGACTGACAGCTGCCAAGCACATATCATCATACAGGAGAACCTGATATTTAACCAGTTATTTATTGAGCCTGCCAACCTCCCAACAACTAAACCAGCTGTGAACATGAACACACAGCCAGACTGAGCTGACCTCAAACCAGGTAATATCCTTAGCTTATTGCCCATGCTGTGGTGTTTTCTTGGTTACTTTGGTTGCTAGTTTATTATTCTTATATCCCAACTTAAAACAAGTGCTCTCCCTCACAGTTTGAGTGGCCGTTTGTTATTTTAAAAGTGTCTGAAAAAACGAGTTGGTGCACACTGTAGCTTACAGAGCAGATGATTCATTGTCTCCTTCACGCTGCCTGCTAATGCTGACTTTTTGTAGAGGCTTGTCAGCCCATTCAGCCCAGTTTAACATCCACGGTGTGCTGGTCACAGGCAAAAGTTGGTGCAACTCACTCACAGCCCACAGAGACCCAGTCTAATAGTCACAGTGGCAATAGCTGGTTAGGTCCCTGAGACATTATCAGTTTAAATACATTTCATTTGAGAATCTTCTAAGTCTTGGTATTTCCGTTTACGGGTCTGTGTTTAAACTAAACAGGGGTGGCCTCAGAATCAGTCATTTTTACTCACTCAGTAGTTAAAAATTAAAAAAACAGTTTAGTTTCTGTTCTTGTGTCAGAGAGTCCAACCCAGTTTTTCAGTCTGTCTAATGATATACTCCAGTCGACTGTGGTGATCACTGCACAAAAATCCAATAACACCAAAACTGAGATGTTTAAATTTAAGTGTGATGTCTTGTGTATGAAATCAAGACTGTAAAATATGAAATCTCATATCAAGGCAAAGAAAGTGTTTAAATGTTTGAAAACAGCTTTTTCAATCAAAAACGGTTTGAAAATGTGCCTGTGGTTGATAATTATTAAGGCATTTACAGTATATTTTTCTTATTTAAAAAAAGGCTTGATAACTGCAGTTCTCTCAGGCTTTTTAAAAATTCTGCAAAAGATCTCATCTCATCCATGAAAAAGATTCTTTAAAAAGCATGTAGACAGAGTATCAAGGATGCAGATGGAAGATGTTAGATAGAGCAGCTTTTATAGTTAAGATGATCAAAGACTCATGTTAGCTAGATTAGTTTTATCTGGATACAAGAATTTGCCTGACATGGAAACACTGATGTTGTCTACTCCTCGTTGTCCTCCCTCCCTTTATACTGCCAAAATGGCAGTATAATGAGAGGAAAAGTCATCTGTAATAAAGGAGTTTCTTGGGATGCTGATGCTGGAGCAATAAGAGGATAGATACCACAATACTTTACTGTGTGTGTTTATTGTGCTTTCTCATCAGGAAACTGTGCTGGATAATGTGGAAGTTTTTAAACGCAACATACTTGGTTAAGGTTGCAGTAATCAATCTTTTTATATTAACAATGGATCAAATTACTATGTGAGAGGAGTCGCGCATAGTGATCAACCCACAGCAACTCTGCAGTTGGCTCTTTTGCTTCTGATAAAGTAGCTCACTGTTCTGTTGTCTTGGTCTGCAAACAGCAAGCAACTGTCAGCAGTTGGCTTCAGTAAATAAGCTGATAAACCCACTGCACACTACCTGCTTAACACCAAACAGCAGACAGACACAGTTAACAGCTGGCTGGTGAACATGTGGAGCGTTTAGCAGCTCAGGAGGTGGGACAAACCAAACAACAGCTAAAAGGTGAGTAAATCTTGGACTTAAATTAATCAGCAGGACAGCAGCATGACTCCAATGAATGCCAATGTTGCTCCATGGCTACTGGATAGAACAGGCAGTATTTGTGCAGACACTGTTCACCATAACAACTTTATATGGTGATAATATGTTAGCTGTTTTGCTTTAAGCTTGCCCCCAAGTGGCCGAAAAATGCAGCTTGCAATAAAATGTCTATTTAATTTTCTGTAAATGAATCCTCACCAATCAATGAAAAAACACTGTTAAATGTTGGAGACTAATGAAGTTGCTAGAAGCACAACCAGCAGTTGCAGTTCTGACAACAGTTAGCTTGTGCTAGTTTCCATCATCTAAAAGCTGTGCAGTGGTTGAAAATAACTAAGTACATTGACTCAAGTACAATTTTTCAAGTACTTGTACTTCACTTCAGTATATTAATGTTATGATATTTTATACTTCCACAAAACATTTCAAAGGGAAATATTGTGCTTGTTATGTTTCATGTGTGTTGAGATCCAAAAATGTCAAATGATCCAATATATCACAAAACAGCAAACATTAGACAAAAGTTTAAAAAAAATTGTGTGTCAGAACTTTGTTTTTAATTTTTTTCTCTCCAATTAATCATCTCATGACCCCCCAGATCTATCTTGTGACCCTTTGGAGGGGCCCGACCCCTATGTTGGGAACAACTGGACTAAACTACAGAACAGTAAAATATTAGTTACACATTGAAACATCAGTATTAACTATCTAATAATGTTATATATAATAATGTATCAGTAACAGGGGACATTTTACTGCAGAACAAGTACAGTACTTTGACTTTTGATACCTAAAATATTTACCTATAATAGTTTAACAGAGTTTGCCTAAAAGATCAGAATACTTCTTCCAGCACTGTAACTGTGGTCGTCACTTTACTTTATCTCAGTCACAGGATAAACATGTGGTACTTGGCTTATCAGAGTCTCACATGTGGGTACATTTATGCTAATGTATTATAAAAGAAACAATGAAAAATCAAAACATGTTGATGAACATCTGCTAATGAAGGAAGGACATTTACTGCAACTGTTTATGCAGATTTCATGCATCAGAATATTTCATGCAAAAATGGAGCAACAAATGTTTAATACAGTCAGGTGTAATCACTGTGTCATTACGAGAGGACTTTTAGATGACATTGAAATAATTTGAAATCTGTTGAGAGCACAATCTTACCCCAAGGTCCATTTAGTAGCTGTTCTGGGGCTTTCAATCATATGATCTTCATCAGCAAATGGAGTTTGCCAAGTTTATTTGTGATCACTTTCCTGTTTTCGGTTTTAACATTATAAACATGCTAATACTAAATATTAATATTTCTATAGTAAATGCAAACTCTTCAGTTAGTCTCACATTGAATACTGCAATTAGAGATTAGCAGTGAAGTGTCATGGGTGTCCATAGGAATATGATATTAAAATACTTATCTTTTTTATGTATTTTCAGTAGTTTTCTTCCACTTTGAAAAAGACGTGTGCATGAATCACATTCTCAGGTTGTGGCTTCGAAAGGATACAACACCGTACTACCAAAAAAAATCAGTTATCTCTACAGTAAATCCTTACATTTTCTATTGATCAATTTACCATCTTTCTTATATAATTAAGAATCCAATAAATTTAAAGGACAGTTTGATAGGCAGTTAGTCAATCCTGTAAGAAAGGTATTTTCAATCCCCCGTGGTACATGATGTACACATACCACAGATATTTGACCATATTTGACCATATTTGACAAAATTTCTGCTGCTGACAACCTCTTTACAGGAAGAATCCTCAATATTTTGCTGTACCGAATATTACCTGTAGGGGGCTCCTTCTGTGCAAAAGTGTATTTAAAAGTTTATGAGAAGCTACTATAAACCTTCAGTCTTCCAACTGTCGACAAATCTTTCAACGTTACAGTCTTTTTAATGCCAATGTCCCTCTTTTAATCACTATACTTCCACCTCAGCTCAACAGGGAAACACTGTCTGAAGAAACACAAAGAGGGAATTTGATGCTAAAAAGACTGTAAATGTGTCAGATATCTACTTGATATGACTAACTCAGACTGATGAAGCCTCATATAAGCTTCACATCAACTTTTAAATGACTGTGTGGACACACTGTGGATTTTGGCCTCCATCACTTCCATTGAAAGCACATTTGAAGAGGACCTTTTAATATCCAGTATGAACAGGAGGAATGATTACAGTGAGGGAAACCTCTGTCACTGTTCATATGGATACCTGACTGCTGTTTTAAGACACACTTGAAAAATTATGAACTTATCCTTCTATGTTGAAGACATAATGTGGAGCCTATGAAAAGTCTTTAGCTGTGTTTCACGTAGCCGATTACAGATAATTACAGAATTAGCTGAGTTTATGACTTCACTCCAATTAACCTCGTTCAAATTAATTTCGCAAGTTTCTTTCCTATGCTGATTTGGTCTTTTCAAGTTTCTGTGCCAGAAAGAAATACCCAGAAAGAAAACGGTTTCTTCTTTTAACAGGAATTCCTCCATACATCGTAAAGAAGGCATATTGCTTAAACCTGTTAATATATTATAAAACCGCGGATTTGAAGAAATGAATGAAAAGGTTGATGCGTGCTGACAACCGAGCACTGTGTTTGTCCCATACAGGTCTTTGCTGTGAGGAAGTGGGCGTTTACATGGAGCACGTGAATGCATCATTCAGTAAACGTGTTTGTGTTTGTCTCCCCGCCCTGACGGTCCTGACAGCTAACCGACTCTGCGGCACACACACGGAGCGGCACGTTAGCTAAACACTAAAATGAGGGAGAACAGTGTGCCCCGAATTTTTATAATCATCTTATGTGCGCTGGTTTTTGTGGCCGTTTTAGTAGTTAACGGTCTTGCTGGAGCGGGCAGAGGTGAGTGAAAATAACGTCACATAGACAAGAACGCTTTTCACTGTGCTGCAGTTAACGCTAACTTCTGAAATCTGTCGATACTGGCGTATTAACAATGTTTTCATTATGTTTAAGCCGACATAACTAACGTATTACGACAGATGGGATTCATTTTCTTCCTCTGGTTACGAAACTGAGTTTTTACTGGGAGGGAGTCTCCAGTTAATGATCTGTTGCTGGCAGTTCGTTATGTTGTTACCGTTGTTACACAAAACAATGATGAGTTATTTCCATGAGTCGGCCCGTGTAGCTAGCTCACTAGTTACATAATTAGCTCGTTATCCAACGTTATATATGAACAGAAAAGGCTACTTTTTACTAGAAAAACCTCGTGTTTAGACTTATAAAGATGACAAAGACGCTCATTGTACGGCATTAAAGGGTCACTTCACCCAAATTACAAAACTAAAAAAATAAAATAAAACCCTTTCTCACTTACCTCTAAGTATTAACTAGCTATGTAGATTTGTTCGGTTTTGTTTTGGTTTCATGAGAAAAGCAGATACATTTCTGAGATTTCTACCTTCACTCTAATTCAATTTTGGGAATCGAATTTCGTGCAGCTCACAGTGTTGGAAAATGATCGAGAACCAAACGAAACATGTCTGTCTACAGACATCATGATCAATAGTTTTAATTGGTCCTACTTTAATAAAAGAAATGGTCCCAACGAACTACTAGATTGATAAGAGGGGAGTCTCTGGTGTGTCTTACGCCAACTTATGTTTTTGGAGGAAAAAATCAGTAATCCTGAAAAGGGAAAAAATATGCCCTCGGCCATGGGTGTGGCAAACATAAATTTAATGACGGGCATTCTTTCCTTTCTTCCTCAACATTTTTCAAGAGTAGATAGTTAGTTGCAGTGTCATAATGTGGTGTTGTTGAACCTCTGGTTAACTTCAGATAATGAGAAATACCAAGCAATAAAACAGAAAGTTAGAATGTTAGATGTTAGAGTTAGATGATCGATAGAGGAGAACCAGTATCTGTCCGTTCACTCTAAACTGTCCAGACTTACCCTCAAAGTGTACTTCTTGTTAACCTCTTCTGTAAATGACACCTGTGGTTAAGTCCCCTGAGCGTTTTATATCCATTACTGTCCCTAGATGTTTGTATTCATTTACAACTTCAGTACATTCATCATTCACAGCAACATGTTGGTGTGACTTTCTTCTTGTTTCTTCTTAGTTTTTGTTGTATTTAGCAGATGAGTCACCAGTCAACTAACTCATCCACACACCCACAATACTACATTCCATCTCCAGTGATCAAACCAACAGCTTCTGTGTCATCGACAGATTAAACTTTAAAAACATCAGATGAGTTACCCTTATATTCATGTGTCTCTCCCATATGGAGGCTCTCTGTTAGTAATCATAGAGGTGACACTGCAGCTTTTACACTAACACACTGTAATGTGTCAATCAAAAAGAACTCCATCCATCTGATGATTCAGCTAATCACCTATAGATGTAACAGCCTTTCCATTAAAATACTTGGTCTTATAGTATTGATTGAATACAGATGTAAAGTCTATAAACATAACACTGACATGTTGTATGCACTGGTGTAGTTTTTTTTAAATAAACGATTTGTTAAAGGCTTCTACTTGTGGAATGAAATATTCCTGTGAAATGTTTTTAACAGATAAAATTTATGTTCTTTTAATTTGTGCACACAAATTATTTATTTTACTTTTTACACCTGAGACTTACCAGGATAATCAAATAATATCCTGCTATTTTTCATAGTTTGGGAGAGGCAAGGAAAATCTTAATCCTACGGCACTTAATGACTTTTTTCACAATAGTGTGCCACCAACCTGGCAGTCTGAGGAAGGCCCTTTCCTGTTTCAACATGACAATGTTCCTGTACACTCAGCCAGGCCCATTATTAAATGTTTTTCCCGGTTTGGTGTGGAGGAACTGGACTGGCCTGCACGGAACACATTTGGGATGAACTGGAATGCTGATTGTCCCTGTTGTTTTCCAGGTCCCTTCCATTCTTCAACAGGCAATGTGTCGGCCCGCTATGAGACAGATCTCACTCCAGCTGGCTGGACCTTCTCTATCTGGGGTGTTATCTATACCTGGCTCACCCTGATGGTCATATACATCACTTTATATGCTTTCAGAGGGTAAACTTAGATCAGAATGTACTCATACAAAATATTTACTCATGCAGTCTGATTGGACTCAGACCAACATGTAGATGAAATTGATATTTCTTTTTCTGTGAATAGATCCTGGGCCCAGTGTCTGCTGCCATATGCCTTCTATTTTTGCTGGCTGTCCAACATGGTGATGAACATGATATGGCTAGTGCTGTGGGACAGAGAGTACGTATACTGTTTCTACTTATTAGTTTATTTATTTGCACAGAAAAAAAACAAAAACCACACTGAAAACAAAGAAAAATTGTTCTCTCAATTATCCAGAATAACATAGACATTGTTTCTGGAATGACACATCACTGTTTTTCAATGCTTTGAGCACCACAAACAAAACTCCACTTTTTTTTTATATTGATTGATCATTTATTGAACCGAGACCATTTGGAAATTGAGCTACACCTTTGTTTTCCTTGCTAATGAGAGAAGCTAAGTTGGGGTTGTGGGTTGATTAAATTAGTATTACCTGAAAAGAAGAGGTCTTGGTTAGGTGGTCACAGTCATTGATATAAATACAAAGTAAGAGTGGCCCAAGACATGAGCCTTGAGGAACTCCTTGCAGTATTTGTTTTTAGGCATTGACTACTCGATTATGAACATCATTATATAGCCACTGGTATAGGTTACTGGGGAATCCATACAAATACAGCAGTACTGTATGTTATGACTAACCATATCAAAAACATTGGACATTTTTAAAAATTCCCTACATAAATTAATGATTATTCTAGACTTGTAATGAAATCTCCACTTGTAATAAAACTGTTGACCTTGAGACTGCTGATATGATGCATTGATGGTCCCTCTCTCTCTTGCAGGTTGATGCTGGCGGCTCTGGTTGTATTAATCCTGATAGCAATTACCAACTACTGCGCCTTGTTCTTCTGTTGCTTTGCCACAGATTACTATGGACTCTGGTTACAGACTTACTATCCCAAAGACCTGGCCTGTCTCAGAATACTGGTAGGCTACAGTGTGTGCATGGACAGGTGTTACGCTTTATTCAACACATTGTTAAAGGAAATCACATTGCATTTTTTAAATATTACAAGATTATAAATTCAGTATGATTGACAGATTTGAGTTAGGAACACTCATCATGTGTGTCAGTATCATACATACATACATTATCGGTGCATTACCATAGCAGTACTTGCTCATTGTCCCCTCTGAATAATGTCATTTTTATCTCTGAATGTTCATGTGTTCAGGTCCAGAATGGTTTGGCTCTCTACACCACTTGGACATCCATCGCTTCTCTCATCAACTTCTCATTGGTTCTCCACATGTGGGGTGTGGTCAGGAGCACAGCAGCAACAGCCTCTCTTTGCATCCTGTTTGCTGAGCTGGTGGGATGGTAAGCTTTGATGGGAAGAGGTTGAATGAGGGGCATCTCCATGTATGGCAGAGGGGCAACACATTCACCAAGGAATACTAGAAGATTATTTTGTTCATCATGAACTCATTGAGAATTTTTTTAAATTCACATTTTTTTTATTAGCTTTTACAGTAGATACAAAAACACAGTGCAACACTATTAGATTAAATCAATGAAAAACAGGTAGCAGATTAACAGAATGATAAAGTAGCGAAAATAGAAACAAAAGGGGGGAAACAAAGTATGACATAAATACACCAAACTCAGGGTAGCACATTTTTATTAGAAAAATAAAATAGTATGAGTATTTTTGCTTCCTGTTGTTTTTCTGTCTTTATACATCCAAAAATGAGACCAACTTCATAGAATGTCCCTTGGTAATTATTAGTCCTTGCTATTAAAGACTCAAGAGTCAATGTCTTTCATTAATTTTAACCATTTAGCCAAATCAGGCCTTGTCTGACTCCAATGACCTTCCTTCCAATGTCAGAGAACAATCCTTTAAGAACCAATAAAGCCTAGTATGCAAGTCCAAATTGCTGTTTGGATTTATGTGGTGACAGGAGAGACCTGTCTCCTAATAAGCACAGCTGGGGAGATTCAGGCAATGGTTTATGTAATCACTCTCCAATACTTTCACCCATTAAGAGTTTAACTTAAAACATTGAATTGATGGAGCTCAAAGTAGATTGTAGCTGCTGAAGGTATAGGGAATCTCATTCTGTCTTTTGCCATTATTGTAATATAAAGGCCTTAAGGAAAAAAGTAATAATAAGTAGAAAAGTAATATGTTTTCTGATATATAGATGTGATTAAAACTGTGGTAAAAAAAAATATATATATATATATTTTTAGAATTTTTGGTATGAGACTGGAAAAATTAATACAACAGCTGCTAATGGAAGTTGGAAACTTTGGTCAGTCTTCCTTTTGTTACTTATTGCACATGTGATCTGTATCTGGGGATTTACTGCAATCACAATGCAATTGAATGGGTACGACCACATCTGGGGGCAGTCCAGAACACTTTTTAATATCATGACTTTCTCAGCAGAGGAAAGATAAGTGGAGCCCATACAGTAGCAGCACTTCAGAGAACTGCTACAATGTGTAAGAGGAGGGTCACATGGCAGAAGGGTATAGCCAAGGTAGTACTAGTGCTAGCAAGTCAACATTGACTACAGAAAACAAGCCTACAGATGCCGTAGACTATCTGTGTGACACGCCACCCTCATATTGCTCATTGTGGCAGTCCCTGAAGAATATCTTATATCAGTTATGCTGACTTGGACCTAGGGCTCAAGACTAACACAGTCTGTAGGCTCAAACTATTATTGATAAAGTCATTACTGATTTAAAAACAGTAAGATCAGTCAGGCTTATTTATGAGTCCATAGTTCAGCTTGATCATATATCTGCTGTGGCCTGAAAATAATGCATTTGTTTTGCCTTTCTGCCTCGACCGCTGCTTGACATTTAATATTGCACAACATGAGGAACAGTTGCAGTGATTCAGTAGTGTTTGTCTTTTGCAGTGGTGACCAGAGCTTTGATTGCTTTGTCGATGTTTGCAGGTTTATCCTCGAGAACTGGGTGCTGGACCGCTGGGTGCGTAACATCCTGACAGTCTACCCTGTGGTGATTGTGGCTCTGGTCGGAAACGTCTTCAGACATTTTGACCCAGCTGATCCTACTCCGAATTCTGTCTTCACTGGTGAGTTTAACATAACTACTGCAACTGGATCAATACCAGACTGTGACTTCACCAACACCTGCCCTATACCATGGATGTATTATAAGATCTGGATACTGAATTCAAGGATGCCGCCAAAAAAAAAGTTTCTAGCTTCCGGGTTTACTTCTGGGGATATGCGGCCCACTAGTATTGTTTCTCTTGCTGGTCTTGTCCGTGAGTTCCCACTTGGCCCATAGACTTTACACTGTGATAAGATCATACATTTTAAAAAAGCTTTTCTCAGCTCGAGGAAAGTTTTATAAATATAAAACCTCCATGGATCAAATATTCATAATAGAAAGAGTCATAATTGACCTTATTTGCAGTTTGAGATGTCCTGTCAACAGTTTTACAGGCGTTTCTTTTATACTAGTGGTCTATGTGGAAAATGCTTTTTGAGCCACAGGGGATTTTTCACTGCAATACCACAAGTGGCCACCAGGAAAAATTGGAAGCAAGGCTGAACAGCAGCGCCCAATCCAGCTCTTACAATACATCCACGCCCTATACCCATCTTTCTAGTCTAACAAGCTAATTAAGTGACTTCTTTCCACCTGACATCAAAACATCATAGTATGTTGCCTTTCTGTATTCCCCAAAATGATTTTTTTCTACTTTTCCCTCTTCTTTTTGTCCTATCAGTTGTAATGCTGGTGTTAGCATGTGTCCTGCTGGTGTTCCGAGTCTGTAACGTCATCTGGAGAAACATGTGGCGGCCCCTCTACTCGCCAGGCTCAGCACGGCTGCTGGTATCACCCCTCGACGGCAGAAAATTCAAGATCCTATCTTAAACAGTAGGAATGTGTACATTACCTCCCGTCCCTGCTGTATACACTTTGATTGACATAGTTCACACAAGCCACTGTTAGGTTCAGGGGGGAATTTGCCACTTTTGATATGGAGTTTTACACTCGTTAAGGTGTTCAACTGGTAATTGATTTGCCTAAACAACATGGATGAGAAGTGCATTTCTTTCAATGGACGGTTTGAAATTGGTTGAAAAAGAAAACAAAGGACAGAACAGAGAAGTGTTTACAGATCAATGGGAAGGCATGAAAACCTCTTCATGAGCTGCAATGCTGACATTCTGAAACACTGTTTTTAAAATGAAAATCATCAATGTAAAACTACTTCTAATTACCAGTATTATTGTCTATATGTAAAGTACTTTATATACAAACACATACAAGTGATTTGACAACCACTGTTCTGTATTACTATTTTTAAAGTAGTTATATTGTTGCATTCTTGGCTTTTTTTATTTTGTATTCATACAGTGGCAGCAGACTGTAGACTATCAATATCTGTCGGCACTCTGACGATATCATTTTACTAAGCAAACAGTAATCTTTTTAAAAGTACCTTGAGCTTTGTTTGATTCATTTCATTTGCCAATAAAATTTCTCAGATCTAATATCCGTCTGCCAGTCTGAAAATCTGTGATATCAAATGCAAAAAACAGTATGTGCATAAATGAGATGTTTCCCCACCATGAAAGGATTAGTTAGGTTGAGACCTTGTATTACTTTCTAAAACTGGGACCTGGGAACAGACGAAGATTATTAAGGTTATAATCTAGAAGACTATATAACAAGTTATATCTTCCGACATGCACACTGTGGTCCTGACAGTCAGAGGCACATATAAACAGCTGAGTTAATGCAGAGGTACTGTACTGGTCTCATTCGGAGGGTCACACTGCATGATGTCCTACTACTTCACAAAGTCGTTTAAAACAGTTGTCCTCCTTGCCACTCTCAGAAAAATAAAATTTCTCCTCTTTTTTTGCTGTCAGCGTGGCCTGTGAATGGCAACACCGGTCTGTCAGTGGGTCGGCCACTTTAGTTCAGACTGAAATGTTTCAACTATTAGCTTGATTGCTATGACATTCTGTCTAAATTCCTCACTGTCATCGTCCCTTTTCCGGTGAATTGAGTGTCTGAGAGTTTCAACTCCTGCATGTCATATCAACGCTTGCATTTCACCACATGTAAAACTTGCGGTTCTGTAAAAGAGGAACCAGGAAACTGCTCTCAATGCATGTTTGAGAGCAGGAGGACACAGAGGTTGTTTTCAGGTTTGGCTTCATTCCAGAAAGAAGAGAAACTTGAACTTTAACTGCCAGTGTGTTTGAAAGGAGGAATAAGATTCAAAGGGAAGAGTTAAATACTTGTACTGTAAAACACATGGTAAACATAACACTATCAATGGCAAGTTGGATAACCGTTATATGCATTCTTTCTTCTTGTGAAGCTTTAATCAAAGTATTTATTATTTTAAAATATTTTAGGATCATGACATAAACAGTGAACCTATGATCATGAAACACTGCAATGATCCTCAGCTGTCTTTTTTTATGGAGAAGTTGCCAACCAGTCGCACATTAGATTTACTATATTAAATGGATATTGACAGGTGCAACAAATACAAACAGTATAAAAACATTCAGTGCAATTTACTTTAAATGACTTAAAGCTAGCCTATGGAACCTTGGCTGAACATCAGCCTTCATTAGTCATAAGTGACAATTATGTGTTAATAGCGTTAAAAGTGTTAAAACATAGTTTAAGTGGAGAAGAGTCATAAAGATGGTGAACTGACTCAAAAATATCAGTAATATCTATTTAAATGTGCTAACATTAGCCACCACAAGTAAGGCTGTAGCTGCCAACCCCTCTAATGAATGGAACTGAGTATGTGTTTATTGCTAATGAGTTGAACTTTTCATTTATAAAGGTCTCATTGTGTTATTTTGTTTTCCAAAACGTTCATAGTTTTGCTTTGAATAAAAAAGAAATGACAAGGAAGGACTAATCCCTTGTGCTGGTTAAGTTTTCAGTTTTTATTTTCTAAACTTTTTTTGGGGTGTCAGGACATGAAAGTGGAGTTGAGGGAATAGACTAAAGGTTGGTAAGAAGAAAGACTAAAAGGCCAGATTTATATCTGAAGGTAGATTGACTCTATTCTTAGATGCAGACTAGACTGGAGACAGTAACTGAAGTGGTGCAACATTTTTATCTCTGCTTTGATTTTATGATTTTGTTTTTCCTTCCTGTATCTTATTTGCTTCTGGCATAGACACTGAATGTACAGTAGATTGAATTTAAAATGTCTTCTCTCTCTGTTTAGTATGTTGAGTTAATGTTTTACTGTTTCACACTAATGAAAGAAGAAACAGAAACAGTGAATCAGCCAGACACAGAGTGGGACAGACTAAATGAAGAAGGTTGTGTGGGATGGATTAAGTCCACTGATGTTAACACGAGTACAAACAGGTTGGGTTGAAGAAATTACGGCATGTGTCCATGTGACTGAGTCCATGTAGACAGCACACTGTAACACAACAGCATCAGTATCCAGGGAAACAACCAAAACACATTATATGATCTCTTTGTTGCATTCTTGGGAGGAAGATAAATATACACAACAGTATCTAACTCACATTATTTGATGTCATCTTACCTCTTTCTTCCTTTCTGTAGATGTTGGTTAGGCTGCTATATCATGTATAACCACACACACACACAGGACAATAAGCAGTCTATAAACCAGAGGGGGGCTGTTTCACACATTTGAGGAAACTCAATGAAAAAATGAGGATGATATGGCAGCAACAACAGCTTAAGTTTATTTAATAGACACTGTGTGTAAGGGGGCCACAGGGGGGTCCAGGCTTGTTGCTACATGGGGAATTGGCCCCTGCCTAGAACCATCACAGCAGGTAGACCGATAAATCAGCCAGGCCGATTATATCCTCTGTAGAAAAACACAGGTTGGTTTAACAAGCAGCCAGTCTGCAGTTTGGAGGTATTTACTGACCATCAACAGCTAGATTAACGTTAGCATCAGTGACTATATGTAATCCTTTCAATGAAGCTGCTTTGTTCTCACAGTCTCCAACTCTGAACTAAACCAGCAGATCCCTGAATGTAGTGGTTAGCATTAGCAAGCCAGCTAAGAAAACACAACATGTAAGTAAGACAACTTTGGAGTTACCTGGAGTCTTTTGGTGGAGGCTAACTACATCCACCTCCAGGGAATACACCAAGCCTAGCAGGTACCTGACCAACAGATATCAACTCTTTGACCCCCAGACAGCCAAAGTAACAGAGTGTTGCTGGGATCAGTAACTGTGATGTAAATACTGAATTTCAAATTTTGATGCCTCACACTACTGTTACTGAAAAAACACATTACTGTGCGCATCTCAAAGTAATGTGTTACTGCTCAACATTGATGTTGGTCGATAAGTAACAAGAAATTGCAGTGTGGAGATGCCCGACTGGGTTTGAGGTTATTTACAGGCAGAGGTCTGTATCACATAGTTTTTCCACCAAATAAAAAAAATGACTAAAAAATATCTTAGTCACAATTCTTTAAAAAAAAAAGACTAATATAAGGGATCTTATCAAGACTGTTTTATGTTATGTAAAAATTACTATTGGCCAATGTATCGTCATTGTATTTTTTTTAAACACACAAAATCAACATCAATATTGGCCTCAAAAATCCAGTATCAGTCAGGCATAATTCTAAGTTTGAAAAGTTATTCCCAAGTAGAGTGTTCCTGGAGTTCATAAACTGTTTTGTTCAACTTTCCATTCCCAAACTAGTGGGATGTTATAATTGACATAAACAGACAAAGCACTGATGACGCTTTGAAAGAGGATGTGAATGAATGAAACATGAGAAAGAAGAACAAAAATATGCATACACAAGAGAATATCATGCAAAAGCGGTTAGGACTGTAAAGCTGAAATGAAAGCTTGGGCAGGAGAGGGAGAGGATGGAGAATTTGTTTTGGAGACTATAAATATCCTCATTTCCTGTATAAAGCATGTTCTAGTGGAGCACTTGGTTGTTGATATCTCCAGTCATAACTGTGTCATGTAAGACTTGTCAGTAGCCAGATTAATTTCATTTATGTGTCTTAAACGTGAGTTATGTGTTTTGACATCGTACATTACAGAAACTGAGCAATCATAAATGTAGTTTGTGGATGACTTTTAGTGATGATGACATTTTTATTGTTGTGTAATGCATCCAACCAGGCCCAGCACCACATGGGATGCCACAAATGATTGTAATACAGATCCAGACTTTCTTAATTTCTATTCAGTTTTAGTACCCAACTGAAATTTAAATGATCACTTGTGTTGTCATTTCACAAGCATTTAAAGCTGCATCAACCAATGTTTAGTTATCAACACTGAATCCGATAACTGTAACAAACAAGGGTTTCTTAAAAAGCCGATGTCGTCGGATCTGTTGCTGGGAGTTTTTGTTTGCTTTGCTCTCCTGCCCTCTAGTGGTCAAAAATGCTTAATGTAGATTTATTCACTTTTATTTGTATTACCAAAGTCCACTGACTTTACAGAGCTTTAAAGCACATCTGAAGACTGTGAGATGTGGTTAAGTGGACCTTGAGTTAAGGATATTTTGTCAGAATGTAGAAATGAATGAATAGAATGGGATGTGAATGTGATATGCAGTGGGTGAAGGAGAACAACAAAGACAATGTGATTATTGCCTCCAGTTGTTTGTATCAAGTTTGTTTCATATTGTACACACTGCCTTAAGGGCTTCTGTGTTTGGATTCCAGTGCATGTATGTGTGGAGGTCACTGAAGATGACTACTGACTAAATAGTCAATTAAATCACAGTTTGGGGAGTTGATGTACAGGTTTCATTAAGGAAACCTGAGGTCAAAACTCTTAAGATGTTTTGTTTTGCTCTGTTTTATTGGCAAAGTGGGCAAGCATACAGAGGATGTGTCTTGGCGTTTGTTTCCACAAACTCAACATAGAAGAATAAAGATAAAACAAAAGTAAGGTAATAACAACAAGGAAATAAACAAAATAATAGTAAAATTAAATCAAAAGATTTAAATAATACTAAACACTAGAAATAAGCAAAAACAGGACAAAAAAACTGGAGCAAAATTGCATGGCTGCCATCCACGCCCATTAAAGGACAGGTTCACATTTTTTCAAGCCTTTCTCAAAAGCAAACTGACATGCCAATGTGTACATTGAAACTTTTTTCTTGCTGTAATAATTCCTCCTATTCATACTGAATATTAAAAGATCATTTAGTGGGGTTTCCACTGTAGTTTTCTGCCATATACTACTACACACACCAGTCCAGTAGGTGGCAGTAGAGCACCTACAAACTGGTTTACCAACCGCCAACAAATCCAAAGATGAGGAAGAAGAAGCGGACGCGACGAAGTCAGGAAGTAGATTTGTTACCGGGTACAGTGCAACTGAGAATATCCGTTGCTCATAACGCCTGTTTTAACGTTAAGCAGCCGTTACTATTGTGTCCAATATGGCTAAAAATACAGTTTCCGACCGGTTTAGGAAAGTAGACGTAGATGAATACGACGAGAACAAGTTTGTGGACGAGGAAGACGGAGGAGAGAACCAGTGTGGACCCGACGAATCAGAAGTGGACGGTCTGCTCAGACAATATCCTTCCGTTTATCTTTATATTCTACATTAATGCTCCTCTACAGACATTAATGCTCTTCTACAGACATTAATGGTCTTCTGCAGGCAACCTACCCGTAACACCGTTGTGTCAGTCAGGGCTGGTGTGCACTGTCTGTACTGTTATTATGTGGCTGGAAGCTAAAAGAAGGCCGACATACTGACTCTCAGCCTTGCATTATCATTTGAAATATTCAAAATATATCTATATTGAACGGCATTCATTTAAAGTTAGAAATGGGTGACATTTATTGGGAAAAATGTGTTCAGTTTGCTGTCAGAGTTGCGTTTCCGGGTATCAGTCAGCGGGAGGGTGTGGTCGCCTCAGCTATTTGCAGTGAAATAAGTTGATAGGAAGTGTTTAAAAACGCGTTTTTACTCCTAAGTGTTGTGTCTCTTTGTTATAGTGTTTATTAGTTTGCTTTGTTTGCTATCCAGTGCTGTTAACTTTACAAGGGTTGATGGATAATTAGCTCCAGTGGTGGAAATAGCTAATTAAATACATTTATTCAAGAGAGCTATTTGTACCACAACAATTCAGAGGGAAATAGTGTACTCTTACTCCACCACTACTACTTCACAGCTGTAGTACTTTCAATTACACTTTGACTTTGAATTACAAAACTAATGGCAAGCTTATAAAATATAATGCTCTGTCATACACTAAAGGACGGGTTCACAATTTATTAAGTCTGTCTTAAAACAACAGTCAGGCGCCGAAATGTAAGTTGAAACATGTTTTTCTTGCTGTAATCATTCCTTCTGTTCATACCGACCATAAGAAGATCCCTTCATGACGCACTTACAATGTAAGTGTATGGCCCGCTATTTCATCCCCCAGCAACTGGACTCTGCAGGAGCCCAGGCCAGGATCCTGTTTGTGGATTTCCCTGCTGCAGGACAAGCTCTCCCAGCTGCACGTGCTTGACTCCACCTGCAGGTGGATCACCAACTTCTCTGTTGACAGGAAGCAGCACAACATTGGGGAAGCACGTCTCTGACTCCCGGACCATCAGGACCAGTTCCCCTCAAGACTGCATCCTTTCTTCACTTCTCTTCTCCCTGTACACCAACAGTTGCACAGGCAGTCACCAATCCGTCGAGCTCCTGAAGTTCACAGATGACACCACCCTAATTGTGCTCATCTGTGGTGGGGATGAGTCGGCCTACAGGTGGGAGGTTGACCATCTGGTGTCCTGGTGCGGCCAAAACAACTTGGAGCTCAACGCTTTAAAGACAATGGAGATGGTTGTGGACTTCAGAAAGACCCAGCCCCACCCACTCCCATCACCCAGTGACTCCCCAGTGGACATTGCGGAGTCCCTCTGCTTCCTGGGAACCCTCATCAGGACCTCAAGTGGGAGCAAAACATCAGCAGCGTCACCAAGAAGGCTCAGCAGAGGATGTACTTCCTGCGGCAGCTGAAGAAGTTCAACCTGCCAAAGCCAATGATGATGCACCTCTACACCGCCATCATTGAGTCCATCCTCACCTCCTCCATCACTATATCTGGTACGCTGCTGCAGCTGCCAAGGACAAGAGCAGACTGCAGCGTATCATCCGCTGTGCTGAGAAGGTGATTGGCTGCAAGATCATGTCCAACCCCCCAGACACCCCAAAATCAACTTTTTTGAATACTTTCCTCCAGCAAGAAGAGGCAATCTATCTTAACCAAAACCTCACAGTTTCTTCCAAGCTGCAGATGGTTTCATCAACAAGACCCTGACCCCCACTGACACGGACTCTATCCCACTCATAGTCACTGCACATCATATTAATGTGAAATCTATAATCTTACATTGCACAGCTGTGAACTCGGTGCGTTACATCAATGCAATTATTTGTATTCTTTGTATTATTACGCTTGTCATTTAAAAAGAATGATTACAGTGTTCATATGGACACCTGACTGTTGATTTAAGACACACTTGAAAAATTGTGAACCTCTCCTTTAAAATAGTCTAAAGTACCAGTGTATATAAAGTAATTAAAATTAGCTTCACCTCAACCAGCTACACTTAAATGCAGCAATAATAATAATCCAATATGTGCCTGTGAAAGGGGTCGTTCTGCATCAAAGTAATGAAAAAATGTTTCTGCCTCGACCTCATTAAAATCAATAATTAAGAGCACATTAATCCTTATTTGTGTGTATTTGAAGGGCAAGAAGCAGCGACCGTTCTCATGACTCTGAGGCAAAGCGACAGGTGCTTCTTTCTGTGGCAGCAGTGTACTGTGTTTTTTTGGTGTGTGTGTGTGTGTGTGTTAATTTGACAAAAGAAATGCATGTGTATTCCTATCCTGTGGAATTGTGTCGTCCTTGACTGTCGCTTTGCAAGGGGAACATGAATGCAGCTCTCCAAGCCGTGCTGAAGAATCCTCCAATCAACTCCAAGAACCAGAACGTCAAGGTATTTGTTAAGTACATCATCACTGACATTTTCACAGAATGTGTGCAAATAGAATGTCAGAAAGATGTCAAATCATGTCTTAACCTTAAATGTGGGTCCAAACTTGTACATCATGTGTATTTCTTACATTAATACACTAATTCAAGCTATATGCAAACGGTTTACACCATTCAACATAAAGTCAGGGTTTCCTTGGTGTAGGAAAAGACATTCACCTAAGTGTTGTGTAATATTTCTTATCCCCCTTGTGTATGTATGTATGTATGTGTGTGTGTGTGTGTGTGTGTGTGTGTGTGTGTGTGTGTGTGTGTGTGTGTGTGTGTGTGTGTGTGTGTAGGACCGAGCAGAGATGCTGGTGGTCAAAGTGCTGAGCAGTTTTAAGAGCAGCGACATTGAGAAAGCTGTGGGCTCATTGGACAAAGCCGGAGTGGACCTGCTGATGAAATACATTTACAGAGGCTTTGAGAAACCCTCTGACAACAGCAGTGCTGTGCTGCTGCTGTGGCATGAAAAGGTATGTAGCTGCTATCAATCGAAATAAAGACGATGCAAACTCCAACTGATTTTGTCCTCACGGTTGAAAGAAAACACAGATTTTTGCTCAAACTGAAGCAGTGTTGTAAGAGTTTATGACAGATTGTTTGATTTGGTTAAATGACCACACAGTAACAGATCTGTTTAGTTGTACAGACATACATGACTGTCTGGAGCAGTTTTATTCTCAGATGTATTAACCTGGTCTTCTGGTCATAGTTGTAGTCATGATCATCATTTTATTCAGCAGATTAATTGCCTAAATTCACAGACTGGAGTTGATTTGGAGACAGCCGTGGTTGGTTACTGGTGGTGAAATGAGGTGCGGTTTAATACGACAGCCAACACTCCCTCAACAGCTACTTTGTCAAAAAATACAAGAGAAGAGCAGCTGGAGTTTGTGTTTACAGAGCAACCAAACAAACTCGCATTGTTGTAATGCAGAAGTTAATAATAATAATTGCAACCACAGTCTGAGAAGAGTTTTCTACACAACAGCGGGACACAGTCAGCTGGTTAGCTTGCTGAGGAGCACTGCTAACAGCTCACTGATCCAAAAATAGCAGAAGATGACACATCTCTGATAACTGACCACTAACCTCTGTGACAAACACATTGTATTTCCTGAAGCTGACACCGACGAGATCTAACTGTGCTGGATTACATGCATGCATCCATTTCTTGTTAATCCATCATGTTTAGGGAGGCAATCTGAATCCAGTGCAGGGATGGTGGACTCACTCCCAGGAAAAACTGCAATATAGACAAATAATTGCTGAATGTAAATACATTGGATGGCTATTGCAAAAAAAAATGCAGACAATAAATAGTATCAATAATGGGATTTGAACTTTGAGATTATAACTACAAACGTTCAGTGGAATCATTGATTGCTTTCTAAAACTGTGCACACAACTACAGTAAGAACATGTTGGCTGACATTTGCAATAAAAGTAGTCAGTGAAATAGATATTATCATGGTGTAAGTTAACGTTTGGTTGAACTGCTGGAGGTTTCAGACATAAAGGACTTGAGGTTCTCCTGCTACACTGACCATTCATGTTTTTGACTCGATGTGTTAGCTTGATGAAGATCAAATGTTGGGGGTTTTTCTTTTCTTCTCTTTCTTGTCACAAATCTGTCCTTCTTGGCTCTACACAGTCCCCCACCCCACACTTCACAAACTACCCGGTTACATAATAACTGGACTGGTTTAAAAACCTGTCTCATGTCCCTGCAGCTCCAGATTTCAGCTGTTGAACTTAACACAAGTACATACACACTTTTTCTGGCTGATTAGACGTCTGCTCAGGTACACGTTGGGAATGATGTGTGTGTGTGTATGTGTGTGTGTGTGTGTCCTCAGGCTCTGGCAGTAGGAGGAGTGGGCTCTATAGTCAGAGTCCTGACTGCCAGGAAGACCGTCTGATCCTCTGAGACCTCACAGTAACCAACTGGAAACAGACGTCAGTCAACAATCTGCCCATATACACCAGAGCCGATCACAGGGACGTGTTTCTCCTTCTCTGGTTCTGGACATGATTCCTGTTTATTTTTCTACTGGAGCTGAGTGTCTTCCTGCTGTTATTTCCTCTTTTTTTTTTTTTTTTCCTTCTTTGAGTTCACTTTTCACATCTGTGGGATTTAGGAGTGCTGGCTGTCAGGCAGGCAGGGAGGTGCTGGCACCTCAAACCCTGTCTGTGTTTGCCAACCACGCAGAGAGAACCGACACATTTCAGATGCTTCGCTCAGACAGACACATTCTCTCCAGAAAAGCTCCACGCTTCTTTCAAACAGCTTCACGGCTGCTCTGATTCCTCAGCCGGCTCACTCCAACATCTCCCCCCTCCTCCTCCTCCTCCTCCACTCTGGTTCTTTCCTTCCTGTTCTTCCTCTTCTCTGAAGCTTCTGACTCATCCAAGTCGATGAAATGGAAAAGATTGCTCTTGGATGGACTGTCATAGACTGGTGACCTGTCCAGGGTGTTTCCCTGCCTTTTGCCCAGTGCTTGCTGGGATAGGATATATTTTTGCCCAAATAATTATAATTTTCTGAACATCTTTGTTCATTGAGTGTTTTTTTCTACTTTCACCAGTACCACTCATGTTTTTTCTTTTTATATCTGCAATAAAAGACTAAAAGCTAAGGCGGAAAGTGACTGTTTTGTTTCTTTTAAAAATGCAGGGATCAAATTAGCTAAGCAAATAAGTTTCCATATTTACCTTTTCAGTTTAGCTTTTGTCAAGAATTCACTGAAGACTGTCAGAAAGTGTTGCCCATGTTATGTCAGAGCTGCAGTACTGTGCAAAAGTTTTAGGCCCTAAAAGTAAAGTGAGGATACTTTGCCTTTAAAACAGCAGCAGTTCTCCTCGGTACACCTGCACACAGTGTTTCAGGTACTTGGCAGGTTGGTTGTTCTGCATCTTGGAGAAGTTGCCACAGTTCTTCTTCTGTGGATTTCGGCGTCTCAGCTGCTTCTGTCTCTTCATGTTAATCCCAGACTGACTCATTGATGTTGAGATCAGGGCTCTGTGGGGGTCAAACCATCTGTTGCCTCGTTCTTCTTGTTGATGAAGATAGTTCGTTATGACTCTGGCTGGATGTTTGAGCTCATTGTCACTCTACAGAGTAGACTTGGGTCCAATCAGACGCCTCCCTGATAGTGTTGCATTATGGATAAGAACTGAAATATTTAAAGTGCCAAAAACTTTTGCACAGTACTGTACCAGAAACACTTCAGATTATTTCTATATTAGCAGTGATTGCATAATTTTCAATTAAATGCCACTGAATCTGAATCTGACAAAACATACCTCTATTAATGTGCATCTTACACAGGTCTTATACAGGTCTGCTGCACTGCCTTCTTCACAACTATTTGACAGTGAAAGAAATATTGGATATATTTTGTGAATATTTCCATTCAAGATTCATCATGAAGATTATTACAAAATACATTTTCTGAATTCTGAGAGTGTCAGCTATGATAGCTAATATTAGAAGAGTAACATCACTGAATGAAACCTGTGAAACTGACAGCAGCAATGGACTTACAGCAGCCTCATAATCAATAACAGCTGGAAAATGACATTTAAAGTCTGCTGTTTTACTCAAATCAAACCACACCGCTGACCTTTCTCCCCTGATGGAGGTCGAGAGTGAACAGCCAGAATGTGAATAGTTTGCTAAATTACCATAACCAATGTGAGCCCTTCACACTTTGTTTGAAAGCCTCACAAACGGTGGAGGAGATGCTGGTGTTCCGCTGGGACTGAGAGGGTTAAACAGTAGTACGATACAGGAACTGGCTGGATTCTGGCTAGTTTGGCGTTTAGAGTATAATATGGTGTCTAGATTAGGTATCAGATGGATGTGAACGATCCACACTAAATACAGTTTCAATCAATCACTGTTTCTGCTATCAGGTACAGTCATATAGCAGCTCAGTGTTGAGTGCAGCAGTGATCTCCTGGTTTCTTCTCCAGGACTATTCACTCAAACTCACAAGAGCCCAAACCACCTATCCATGCTCCAAATGGAGAACTAACTGACACAGTGCAGCGTTATAAATACTTTGGTTAGACAGCTGATTGTCCTACAGAACTCATGTTGAACATCTCGCTCAAAAACTAAAAGTTCACATTGGATTCTTGTAGCGGAACAGAGCTGGTTTCTCTTTTCAAAGCAGGAAGCAATCTACAGTCTAACATCCTGTACACTCATGCTGCCGCCAACACCTTTAAACCTCTGGACGCTATCTGATTCATTACAGCAGACAGCTGTCACTCTCACCACTGTGAGTTATCTGAAGGTCACCTGTGTCTTCCTTTATAAGACCTATTATTTCACATCTTTAGTTGAGCTCAGAGCTGATAACCATGACACCAGATCACAGAGCAGCTCGGCTTTAAAAGCTCCTCATACAAACTCTGAACTGTAACACAGCACTTGTTCCAATGAGCGACTTTAAAGTTTTACTTGCTGCTGTTCCTCATTATGTTTGATTGTTTTCAGTAGTGTGTCTGAGTGTGTATGATGATTGTGATGTGAATGTGATTCTGTGTACATGTAACCCTGTTCTAAAGTCTGAGTTGCAAAAGAGATCTTGATCTTAATGAGATTTCCTGAATAAATAAAGCTTCCTAATAATAATGACCTGACATAAAAAGGAATCCAGTAAACATGTTTCATATTCAGGACATGAGAGCGCTGGTATTGGATCAGGAGAGGAAAGTTTTCATCCATATAAAACTCATAATCTGAGCCAATTCTAATTATTCTATTCAGATTCAGTGTTAGAACTGAATTTAAACCAAGAACAACAGACATCACCGTAAAAAGATTTTCACAGAAGTTTTTTTTTCTCACACATACTTAAATGATTTCTGTCTCGGGTGTTTTTCACTATCACACATGAAGTGTTAATACACACACACACTCTCTGTCGCTATGGTGTTCATGGCTGTGGTTTTTGACTGTGCAATGCTGGAAAGAAGAATCTGAACTCTTTAAAGACTTTTTAAGACCCTTTTAATACCCCATAAATGCAATTTAATAATGACTGAAGTATGGAAGTATGATGGTTAACCAATAGAGACAATATGGCTTAAAAGTATTAAGTGTTATAATACATTTTGCAGTATTTCCAAGCAGTATGTTACAAAATTGCTTATGATGTAATTAATTGAATGAATGTGACCTGGATTTGGATAAGCAGCAGAACATGGATAGATAGACTAACCAATGAAAAAATGATTCATTCAAAGGTAGTGAACCAGCTTCCTGGTTACTGTAGCTGCAGTAGTGACAGTGTTTGTTACAGGTGTGATGGTGTTGACTGAAACTCCTTCCTGCAGCACAATCCACGTCCTGACAGCCTGCAAGCACGTACAAAAACATTCATAACTAACATTACCGCCAAAGATTTTTATACATTATTAATACTGCAGATTCCCTATGAACTAAGGCTGTTTTTTTCATGATCCAGTGTTGATGTTAAACTGATAATAGGAAACCATTTTTTTTTCTAAAGATACACATTTATAACATTTCCTGGAAGAATTATCAGGAACACACCTTTCTAAAGTCAGTATTTAACAACCTCCTAAACTAGTGGGAGCTGTGGAAAAAAAACAGTTTTTATCCACTTGGAAAAATCTCTTTACCAACTGTTATACAATTTCACTTTTTATATGGAGAGGAAGAAGTGAGACACACACTGATTAAACACAGCTGAAGTACAGATCTTAGCAATCGGATGTTAGGTGGTGATGGAGTCAACAACAAAAAATCTCAAGATCCTGTAAGCTGTTAACTCGTTTCAGTGATTTAATAAATGAATAAGAAGACAAGCAGCAGCAGCAGTGCTCTTTGTTCTGTGTTGAACACACAGATTCAGGTTTATTGTCCAAACAGAAAGATGCAGTATACAGTTTCCACACACACACACAGACAGACAGCTAATCAGGCAGACAGGTACCAGATGAGACGGGAGTGAAGCTTGTTTTCATTGATTTTTCAGGTGAGGGATCTGGGGAAAACAAACGGAGTCAACCGGACTGATGTTTTATTGCAGATCTTAAACAAGTCCTTTATTTTGAAATGGTTTTCTACATTTGGACCCATAATGTGACCTAAAACTGACTTCACTGGCAATTCATTGATCAAGAGGCTAAATGTTTGGCACGTTAACAGGCAGGTATGAACCAGAACTCAACTCAAGGTCCACTTACTAGGTTTTTTTTACTAGCAACAGTTGAGGGAACTTTGCATGCTCAGAAAAAAAAAGCATGGACATTGAGGTCAAATGATTTAGTCAGTGTCTAAGGTTTAGGAAACAGTGATACATTTTCACAAATACCAGCTGAGTGGTCTTAAACTGAACACAGTCAAGTGGTAAAAATGGGCTGCATTCTGTCTTTTTAATGTAGTGAAGTATTTATCCAGGAATGTGACAATATTGTGCTCTGACAATGTGAAACTCTGCTCTTTTCATCACCGCTGTAGGTTTTATAACTTTTTTTTTTTTTAAAGCGTCACATCAGAAACGCACTGCAAAAATATCAAACATGTGATGTGTGTCTGGCAAAGAAAGGAAAAAAAAAAATGCTGCTTCTGACTTATCCAGTTATGTAACAGCAGTGAAAACAAAAGTCCAGACAGGCTTTACTGAATGTCTTTACACCTGACGTGAGCTTAGATGGTGATGCACCAACACATTCATCAATTAATCCAGTCATATAATTAGTGTATCTGCCCCCTGGTGGCTGTTAGCAGCAGCCACAGCGGTACATTCTGACTATATTAACGTGTGTCCTGTTTGTTAGAACAAGTTTGAAGCTCCCTACAATTAACTTTACATTTCTCTGACATGGTAAAAAAAAATAAGAGCTACATCGTCACATGTAGGCGCGACGATGTATCCAATCAGGTGGAGAATAAAATACTCCATAGACTGACAATGGCCTTCTAGTGAACAGTAGGTTTGTAGAAATAATAAAGGAGATGGTGAATACTGTAATGGTCTGACTGTCTGTGCTGCTGCAGAAATACCCTCCCACCCCCCCCCTCCCCCCCTACCCACCCACCCCTCCAATCACACACACTCCTTCCTCCCCATGTTAAAAAAGACATTTATAAAAGGACAAGCCATAGAGAGCAGCCACAGATATTAAGAGGACAGTTTGTTCCTACGAGGTAACAGATCAAGACAACAGCTGTTAGATTCTCTGTCACTACTCAGGGTTTCCACAGCGAGTCTGAGGCCACAGCAACAAACCCTGCTGATGATGCAGCTGGATTGTTATGCGTTCACACTGGTAGCGTCACGCTCAAGAGTCACCATTCATTCGATGCTCTCTCTCTCCCTTCTTGTTCTCACACACACACACACGCACTGCAGCCATTCAAACCTTCACAGTTCTCTACAAGTTTTATTTGAAAGACTACAGAGACATTGAAAAAAAAAAAAAAAGCTCAAAAAACACTTGACACGTTACAAAAAAAAAAAAAGTTCCAATCTGTGTAGCTTGATAAAGAAAGAACTGCCCACTGCTGGTCAAAGTTTCTCAGTGTGAACGCTGTCGTTTTATCAAGCAGTATTCAAAGCCCTTATACACTGTGTGATACCAGCAAGTCACTAATTACTGGTCCCAGTCTGTCTTCTGACTGTGTGATGTCACTTTTGAGGCCTGTCAGAATGTGTGATTAATGTCTGATGAATGGATGCATGAAGTAAAAAAAAAAAAAAAGTGTGTATGCGAGCACAGGCGAGCCAACTATGCTGCTCCTTTTCAAAAAAATACAGTAAATGACATCATCATAAGGCCGGGACTGTTTTGTTTGTTGTTGTTTTTTTAATGTTACAAAATGGCACTTCACATGGATCATCAGAAGAAATAATTACATTTTATGAAATATAATATTATTAAGGGGAAAACTAACAGTAGCACTACATCACACAGCAAAAAACAACATTTAACGAGGGAGGGCGACTGTTTAGACAGTCATGTAGTAACTACACTGATGATATGAGGTGTGTCTGTTAGGTTCAGCTCAGTCGGGGGGGGGGGGACTGATTGATCGATCACATTGTACATTCACTTCACAGCAATTAATCAGAGCAGCTTGTTGCAATGTTGGGGGGGGGGGGGGGAACCTCGTGAATTGAGATAGTTGAGACGAGGATTGAATACTTCCATCATGTTTCTCTCACAGTTGTCAGCTTTGGTTTGGGACAGAGGAGATCTCACAGTGTAAAGGGGCCTTTGCTGAAGGAAAATACAATATAATACTTTTTTTTTTTGTTTTGTTTTTTTAAACTTGGAGAACAGCATCGTGCAATTCAGACTGACATGAATGAACCCTGGTTTTCAGAGCTGGAGAGAATCTACAACCACTGCTGGCAGTCCGTTAACTCTTAGTTGTACCTGCTGGCTGCTGTACTGATCTGCTACCTTCTACAGAGAGAAAGATAGAAAGAGACACAGAGAAAGATAACAGAGAATATAAAACAAAGTTTTCTTTTTACAAGAGTCCTTTTGGGGGTTTTACCAACCCTCCTCATCTCCTTCAGACACACTTCACCCCTCCTCCTCCTCCTCGTCTGTGTGTAACAAGTGTAGCCAAGTCCAACTGTGTACTTCCTACTAGTGTGTGTGTGTATGTTTGTGTTTGTGTGTGTGTGTGTGTGTTTATGTGTGTCTACTTGTGTTCTTTAGTAGGGGCAAAGTAGAGCTCCATGGGTTTGTTGACCTTCCAGTACTTTTCGCTGACCAGCTCCAGGGAGAAAGAACCGTTCAGAACCTGTGAACAGAGATGAACGGTTGAAACTGGACTTCACTACATTAATCCAACGTAGTAGCATGTGTACAAGTTAGAAAACATCTACTGCTTCTCAGCTGAACAAAAAAAATCCTCTTAACAGTTGCTCCATTCTCTCTGGAAACAGGCAAACAGCTGCGGCAAATTCTGTTGAAATGACTGAAGGTATAATTAACTGAGTGAAAGGTTTCTGTCTCTGCTAAAGGATGTGGGAGATCTTTATCAACAATCCCTAAATCAGGTTTTTCATAGATGGTGTAAATGTGTCTAAAGGTAGTGTGTTTGTATGTAAGTGTGTGTACTCACAGTGAACTGGTTTCCAGCAGTAGGTATGTAGATGGTGTACTGTTTCTCTGAAGCTGCCTCCACGTTAACAGGACTAGCCTCGGCGTTTCTTCTCAGCTCCTCCAGAGCCAGTCGGACAGCCAGGTATTTAGACAGGTGATCCACTGTAGCGTTACCGGACGTCTTAATGTAGCGAGGGACGAACTCCACACTGCAGTGACACACACACACAAACAGATACAAGTGTGTAAATAACCACTCTTGATAAATACACAGTACATAAATAGATGTGGCTAGATGCTCGTGGCTAATTTCATCTCCCTCCTCTACAAGACAGTGAAGATGTGCTTTCATTTTAAGACTGGTCACCCCCACACACCTGTTGTGACCGTCATCCTTCTCCATCAGGGTGGGATGTGGCCGAAACACCAGTTCTATTTCGCTGGCGCCGCCATCGATCACAGAGTCCCCGCCCCCGTTCTCAGCAGCGTTGTCCATATCCAGACCGCTGTCATCACTCGTCTTGGTGCGTTTGATGCTGGGACCTGCCTCCTGGAGGAATATGGTCAACTACATGGTTAGTAGTTATAAACAGACAACCCACACCTGGAGGCAAGGCGGGTTCTCAGAGTCTCAGCTTACAGTTGTTAAGTGTGTGTTCCTTTTGAATGTAATCATTACACCACTTAACTAGAATCCAGATTGCAACTGATTGCAACAGATCGCACTAAATATTTCAATGGTCAGAGCAGAATGACAGAACGACCGGATTTATAAAGATTGACACTTGCTTTACTTGTTTTTATGTATTTTGAGGATAAAAATATGTACAAGAGTGATTTGATGTCAAAGAAGCTGCACACATGCCATCAGATGACATCATGTGTTGTGTGACATCATCACTGACCTGATTGCTGTGGACAGAAGCGTTGCTACAGTGGGAGGAGTCTCCGTTGTCTTCAGCTCCGCTGCCGTTCTCCACTGTGTGTCTTTTACCACGCTGCAGTCTGACACAAACAAACACAGTTATTAGAACAGACGGAGTTCTATATGTGTGTCTGCATTATGTTATATGTGTGTGTGTGTGTTTACCTGGTCATAGCCTGTATCTTCAGCCCCTCCTCTATGCTGTGGGACAGGGCTTGCTGGTTGTTGTGTTTGCTAATGCGGGCCAACACTCTCTCCTGGTGGGCTTCATACTCGTCACGGCTGGGATAAATCTTACCTGACGGGAAATAAATGAAACCAATACTAAATTATAGAATTGTAACAATATCTGATTCCTCCCATCTTTTTAAGCTGACTCCTTGAACCTTACTGACACCAGGCACGGCTGCGTCGCATTCTGGCTACGACACAGTTTTGTTGCGTCCTCCGCACAGCGTCATACCACACCGGGAGTGTTTCAGTACTTTGTGAGGCTGCTGGATTTGCGAGATCACGCGATAATCTGTGTAACAACCATGGATATATATATATACATATATATATGTAGAGAGAGAGAACAACAAACAAACAAACGATTACTTTGTCTGTCTGGTGTTGACTTGCTGTTGATTTGGTCATGTTTCCTTGATTTTTGTGCTTCCACTATGTCATAAAATCTTGTGATTTTCCACTTCCAAGATGAACCCTCTCATTGTCCACGGTGGCAAACATCCTCTGACCGAAGTCCTCTTGACTTCTGGCCTGCTGCCAGTGGTTTTGACGTAATGTTGATGTAGTGATGTGATATACGATTGGGAGTCTGCACTGAGTGTCGACTGGATGCTCTCTACCGTTCCTGTGTCTGACTTCCTGCCCGGTTCAATCCACTCTGCGCAGTTTCACGCGGCTTCCGTCAAAAATACACTCGGCACGTAATTTTAGCGGAGCTGAGTGGAGAGCCGCTTCTGGGACGCTTCTGAAAGGCGTTTGCAGTGCGTCTGGTGGGATCACAAGCATCGACTAGAGCGGCTGTGTCGCAGCCAGAACGTGACTCAGACCGGTGCCCGGTGGAAACAAACCGTAAGACAAACACTTACTAATCAGAGCATCGAAATTAGGGTCTGGACGCAGCGACCTCTTGGACACCAGCTTCTTACGACAGGTAGGACACTCTTTGTTACTGAAAAGACAGATCAACATGTTCATCAGTATCACAAACTAAACTGACAATACAGACTACTATTACTGAAGCAACACATATATTTTCATTTCAACAGTACAGTTAAGTGGAGCCTCTTTTTGACCGACGTTGCACACTTGATCTACACAAACCTTCTCTTGGGCTTTCTTCAGCACCGTTTCAGGGAGTTATGGTGAAAACAATACTAAAACAAACATCACTGTTTACAGGAATAAGATAATGACTGACTAATCCACAAGTGCTTCTCTAAGCTAACATCGTTGCTGATGACATACAGTGTAATAACATGTCATTTTCTATGATTTAATGGTTGATGACAGCAGCGGAGGCATTGTGAGGGACAGAATATTTTCTAATTGTTTCAGCTCCTCTAACATGGATAAATGTGTCTGCTGATTTCTGACAGCAGGACCTGAAGCTCCGCAGTGTTCCCTTCCCTCATAGGTCACCACTGGTCATTAACTTGCAGCTCTGACATTTGTGTTCTCACCCCCCAACCCCCCCCATTAGAAGCTCTCCTGGTTCCTACATGTCTTAAATACTCACCCAGATCTCAAAGCTGTGATGATACAATCAGCGCAGAAGCGATGCAGACATTCTTTGGTTGTCATTGTGTTCTTCAACATGTCCAGACAGATAGGACACATGAGTTCACTGTGCAAGGACCTGGGCGACACCGCAATCTCCAGTCCATCTGTTATAGCCTCCTGTGCCAGTACGAAACAGAGTGCGATGTAGATTAGTACAAACGCAGAGATACGTCTATGGTTTCTGAGGAGTGCATAGCTGATGTGGAAACAGCTCAAGGGTCTGATTCATGTTTTCAGCTCCCCAAAATCTCATAACTGTAATAACTGAGTCATCATTTTGGATCTTGCACATCTACATGTTCTATTTTCAGGAGCATGGGGCAGCTCCAGATCCTCCAAATGTGTATATATATATCAAATATGTCCCATATACCGTACAGTAGCTGTTACATTATCCCTGGAGAAAGTGACTGCTACATCTCACTTTGCAACTTAACAAACTTGATGACAGCATTAATAAAAGTGAAATGATGAGATGAGACACTGATGTGAATGAAGTGATCCGGTATGAATCATTACCTGTGGAGTTCTCTGTAGCTCGTACAGGCTCAGCTCCCAGGTCTTACTGAGGGGCTGAACCCCGTTGGTCTGAACTGTCTGGGTCATCGCTGCAAAACTGAAATACAAAAACAAAATGAGATTTTCTTAAAAATCTAAGGTGTAATGGTGAATTATTGTTGGGGGGGGGGGGGCGCTTGGACATTGAGAGACATTGGGATTCAGTGTCTTGTTGAAGTACACTGTGACATGTGGACAGGAAGGATGCAACAACCTGCTCTACCTCCTGAGCTCAGAAAAACCTTTCATAAATGAATTATTTTATTCAATTGTTATTCAAACTATTAAACTTGGACATTCAGTTTAAAAGATAGGTTCAAAAAAATAGTGAAGCTATCTTTTAAATAGCTAAATGCCCATATGATGCCAGGTGTCAGTTGCTGGAATCATTCCTCCCTAATGTGCTTTCAATGTAAGAGCCAAGATGTATTATGTGTTTATCAGAAGCTTACACAAGGATTCAGTCGTCCAAATGAGTCAAATAAAGTAGATATCTAAAGTTTCACTCTTTTTAGGTCAGAGTTCCCTCTTTGTTTCTCTCTGGACATCATGTCTCTGTTGAGCTACAGAGGATGGATAGTAACAAAAGATATGTGCAGTATAGACAGGAGGAATAATTACAGCAAACAGAACTTGTTTCAGTCATCATGTGGACACCTGTCTATTGTTTGAAGACAATAGTCACATGAATGTATCCTTTAAGGCCAGTGGTTTCATGCAAACTCCTTTGTGGATAATTGTCTTGTGCTAATAAATCATTTTTTTTACCTCAGTCATCAGTCACTTGTGATCATATTGATTTTATTTGCTTTGTCATGTGCATTTTAAAAACAAAAAGCTTTAGGAAATTAGATGTCAACTGTACAGCAGTTTGCATAACGATGTAGCGAGCATGTCTTCAATAAAAACATAATAAAGACAGCTGCTGATAGGTCAGAAGGTTTTAGTTACAACAAAACAGTTTTCCTGCCAAATGTCTGTGTATGTTTGTTTTTGTTATCCACAGATCTACACTTTTATCATACGACAGATACTCAGAAATTACACAGCCACACTCTGGTGTTCACACACACATATACACACGTTTATTTACCACAACATGGTTTCTGATAGTTTTCGTTCCTGCTTCGTGAGACCAATTTAATAAAAGAATGCAATAAATAGAAATGTTTAGAAATGAAACGTGAGAGAATGTAAAAAATACAACTTGACAGACAGACATCTGTTCTGATTTGATTTCCACTGCTGCATCTCAAGAACATTTAGGGATCAGTGAATCTATGTAATAGTCATTTCTATTTCATAAAATAGAAGTAGGTTTATGTTCACACCCAGCTGCTACACCACATGCAGACAGTGAAGACTCAACTGCTGTTCTTCATCATGGCTGTTCATTAGCATCTGTGACACGTTCACTACTTCTCTTCCATGTTTTCATGTTTTTAAGAGTAGAGCTACTTTTCTAACACATTCTAATGACCTAAATTTGAGCCTTACATAGCCTTTTATCATTTTATTAATTTATTATTGTCATGCTTTCATAAACACAAATTTGTTAATTTGGAAAAATAAATCACCACCAGAGGAAATGTTCTTGCTGCCAAAAACATTTATTATTAGGCTATTTCTTATGTGGCTAGTTATTCAAGAATTCTTGTTAAATACATGACAATTGCACTGCGTTACATTATATATCTATTTTTGATATTTAGCCTGCACCCTGTAGGTTTAGAGTATATGACCTGATTTCTAAAAGTAAAGAAATAACAAGAAACGGCAAAATTGGAAAGACATCAAATAATTGAATTTTCATATCATAATTCTATGTTTTTTTTACATGACATTTAAGGTCATGAATTTTGATTTTAGACGTTTCAGTTTTAAAAGGTTCTTAACAATTGTACGGCATTGTCTATCTGGCGATGATATTTTTTTACTACCAAGGAGAAAATTCCTCTCTTGCCTCTCTGTAAGTGATTTGAAAATATGAGCAAAATACAGTATCTTCCAGTCAACCAGGGGTAACCCATACTGGGCATCGGGAATAATGAGCTATTTGTGCTGCAATGCTACCTAACAGCCCGCTGGAAAAAAGACTAATAGATAAGATAAAAAGCCGAATATCAGATTTTCACATCTGCAGCTGTGTGACCATGCTGCCATACATGTGACAGACAAGAGGTGAAAGGGGGGGTGGTCCATATATAACACACTGACTTGTCGATGCCAAGCTGGTATATCTTTGCGGATAAGCTGAAAAATGTCAGGAGAAACAAAAACAACAGAGATGTGAACCTTGGAGCGTCTTGACCACAACGTGTACATTCTCTGTACCACAATTATCAATTCATGCCAATAAACAAAACCCAAAATATTGTAACAACTGACTCAAATTAGGTACACTATATAGTCGATGGTTTTCATATAGTTTTGCAAGCTAGCACAAGACAAGGAGTATACATTGACATTTGTTTAAGTAAATCTTACTGGTGCTAGCAAATCAATTACAGTTAATAGACATATTTCACGTAAAATCTCTGTGGTGGCTGATGCTAACTAGCTACCCCAATCGGCTAACTTAGCTATTCTTCGTAACGTTCACATTAGAGGCGAAATAAGCTCAAGATATAGCATGTATGTAGCCGATAGAAGACGACGAATTCACAGGCGTGTGAAACAGTTCCTTCATGACAATTTAAATATTAAAGCTACCCGCACAAAACGCTAATATCTAAAATATAGCGAGGGAGTAGTGACTGTAATTTGTCGCTGTGACAAGAGGGAAAAACAACAACAGAGCCCGAGCCGACGCACCAATCTCCTGAGGTCAGCTGTGTGCTTTTTTACCTTATTTTCAACGTTTTAACAGCTGCAAACTCGTACGTGAACCGCCGATGCTACACACATACAGACATAGAAGCGAAATATTCCTAGCTTGCTTAAAATATGATTGTTTTCTGTACTTACATTTTCAGTTGTGGATACTGCCTATCCAGCCAGCGCGTTTAGGCGAAGGCAATATGGCGAATGCACCAGCAGCGATGTAGTCTGGGAAATGTAGGCACCATACCAGAAGAGTCCGGGCATGGGTCCATGTGTCGGGATCCCGGGGGCCCCGAATCAAAATGGAAAAAAAATTAATGGAGGTGCATGATAAGGTAGAACGAGCATATCTTAATAATAATAATTTTATTTGTACAACACTTTTCAAGCTAGGAGCACAAAGTGCTTTTCATAGACGGGATAAAAATCAATCAAATATAAAAAGAAAAACATTAAAAAAAAAAAAAAAAAAACAGCAAAATACAAGCACACAATTAAAAGACCGTATAAAAGAAATGTACAAATAAATCATCCAAAAGGTAAAACAAATAAAACTATTAAAATAAACTTAAAATCAGGTGGTTGCACAACAGAGCTGTATTATGTAAAGATAATAATAATAATAATAAGACTAGTTGTCAGGCAAAACAGCAAGTCTGTCAAAACGTGTCTTAAGACAGGATTTAAAAGCAGTAACAGTGTCAGCAGACCAAATACTAACGACTGTTCCAAAGCTGAGGTGCCAGTACAGTAAAAGCTCGATCACCCACTGACCTTAACCTGGACTCTGGAACAGCTAGCAGACCTAACCCAGCAGATCTAAGAGGCTTGTTTGGACAGTAAGGAGTTAAGAGTTCACTCATGTACTCTGGCACCTGGCCATGTGTGCACATTCACATTCACTCTCTAACAACCTTCCATCTCAAATTAGATATTTGAGAAAATAGAAAAACACAAGGTCCATGGTCGCACAAATGTGATCCAATGATACAACAAGATCTGAAAAAGGTAAGAGGTAAACCATGCAAATCAATCAATCAATTAAACATTACTTGCACAGTACCTTTCATACAGGTCAGTGCAATTCAAAGTGCTTCATAGATGACAGACAAGCTGACAATAAGACAGAACAAATGTAAACAGTAAAACAATTTGAGGCTAATGCAAACAATAAATGAAAATGATAAGAATGTAATAAACAACTAAAAAACTCATGCCACAGGACTTGAAGGGTCATAGACCTATGTTTCATACTTTGCACGCATGTCAGACAAGTAGATTGATGCAAATGCTTTAAAAACAAGTAAAAAAAAAAATAAATCTATAGCCTACTGACAAGCAACCAATGTAAGGACGGGTGTAATGTGTTCTCTCCTTCTGGTCTCAGTGTTTGGTATTGGTGAGGGAGAAGACGGTGTCAAACACATCACACAGATCCTGATGAGCAGCCTGAACTGTGAAGAGCAAAGGGATTCATGTAAGAGCATTTTTTTTTGAGAATGTAATCGATTAATCAGTCTTTCGTTTATAGCTCCCCTTCAGTATCACAGATTGGGGCCTTTATTCATTCATTCATTCATTCATTCATTCATGCATTCATGCATTCATTCATTCATTCATTCATTCATTCATTCATTCATTCAGGGTCCACTCTACTGTGATGTAGTTTTACATTATTACCACTAGAAGACGTCAGAGCTCTGGTGTAGCCTATTAGAAATGTATTACAGATGTTAAGTACCCATGAGTATTAATTTGGTGATTTGCAGGTCAAAAGATGTCTGAAATTGTTTGTGTGAAAGTTTTTTTGGATGTCTAGGTGAATAAAACCTTTGTTTCAATGTTTAAATAAGTATATATCAATGAGAAGCATGTTCACTACTGTACAAATTGACAGTTGCTTATATATTCTGCAGTCATTGTTGATTGTGCATTTACACAGTATAGTATGGCTTCCTCGCAGCTGTAATGTGTTATAATGATTGAACACACAACAAGAGGAGCAAGGGGGCCATTAACAGATATAAGATCAAATGTAGGATTAAATAGAGCCTCGCAGAAACAGGTTGACATTTCTGAGGCTGGAAGGGACATACAGTGTTCTGCAGAATTCTGCAAAAGGCAGCCTAAAAACGGTAATGAATAGACGGACGATGTAAAAAAAAACAAAAACAAAAAAAATCGAGAGCGATAAGACTGGATGGGCGAAAATGAACAGTAATAAACAAAGTATAAATAAAAGTAGGCCTTGGAAAACATTTTAGAAATTGATCAGAAAGATCCTCATTTTAAAAAATGATAACTGCACACATTTATTTGTAGTGAAGTGTAGAAATTCAACAGTAACTCGTTTCATTTATTTATTTATTTATTTTTTTAAACACAACAAGGTAGACTGACTCAAATTAATTAACTAAAACGGAACAAAACGAAATATTTTTTAAATATAAGCTAAATGAAATAACTTTTTCTTTACTCTCTAGGGTTATTAAACGACTATTATGACTGAACATATTTTTTTCTAAAAAAAAAACTAAAACAAATCATCCACATTTTGTAAAGAATGAAACAAAGTGGGAAGGTCTGTGTAGCGTGTGAGCGAGAGGCGTCGCCACATCAAAAGGGGGTCGAAAATGGGAGGAGGAAGGAGGGCAGAGGGAGAGGAGTGAGGAGGGGAGCGGAGGTAAGGGGAGGGGAAGTGCTGTCGGTCCATGACATGAATGAACCATGTTCGGTAACGGAGGCTTAGCTCTCCCGGTTTGCTCCTTTCTCCTGCTACACCTCCCGGTTCTCCCGCTAACGAACAACTGGCCCGTTAAGGTAAGTAGCTCGCGGAGTAGCGGTTTGTTCACAACGCTGTGTCCATTGGTTGAAAGCTGAACGTGGGACTGGGTAGTTTGCTCCAATGGAGAGTAGTAACTTCACAAGTCTGTCACTTTCATTCTGCCTTGCTTATCGTCAAATGCACTGTCTAGTTTTCACCTTAAATTAATAATTGAAGTCATTCGTCACTTCGGTTAAGATATGACCAACACAGCGCTGATGTCTGAAGTCGTTTCAGTCTCTGGAGTAGTTTGGGCTTCGAACAGCCATTTAACCACAGTGTCACAGTGTATGTGAAGGTAAGCTAACTGTTACCAGTGACATTGCTCCTTTCGGCGAACCTCCTCGAAAAGTTCATACTTGTTGAATTAACGCCTTTGGGATGCTTTGATGCATGTTGCGGTAAGGAATGAACGGTAACGGCTTGTAAAACGAGTTTCTAAGATGTGTTAATCTAGACCATAAACAAGGCAGCAGTGAAATGACTTAATGATGTAAATGAGACACGGTGTTTAGTGCACCCATTCTCCAAAGCAATTATAATGCTGTAAAACGAAGTTCCCCCAAAGTTACTACTTTAATTCAGCTCAAAACAAACCAGATCAAATGAACGCGACCTCTTTTAATGTGTGGTTTATCTTAGTCACCAGACTAAAACATTTTCTGAGGGGGGTTGGATGTTTGGACTGTCATACAGCTTCCCCCCATTCAACTTGCCAATTTGTTTATGAGGGTGTAGCTTAAACAGCAGCTTTGTTGAACTTCACCACTTCTCCTGTTGGATGTAAAAGAAGCAATTCTTGCTGCTATATTAATGTTTTGAAGTTCAGTCAGCTGGTAACAGGTTCATTTAAGATCCTGTGTTATTAAGTGTAATTGTGTGTTGTCTCTTAACTCAGTTTCACATTGTCTTGTCAGCAAACACCTCTCTGCCTTTCATGTTGTTGATTACTTGTTCAGGTCCTCTCTTAAACTGGGAACTAAGTTACACTGAGATCCAGTAAGATTGAATGAACAGCCACACAATGATAAAATTCAATGAGCGGTTTTGTCAGCAATCATAACCAGTGATATTTTCAGTTATAGTTTTGTTGATTTTTATCCCCTTTAATCACCCCTGAAGGCAGTATTTAACTACACAGCTCCTTGTTGTAGGAAAAAAATTGTAGAGCTTCAACCACTAGTCAATTAATCAATTAATTACCAACTATTAAATTAATCACCAACTATTTTGATAGTTTGTCATTTATAAAGAAAAATAGTAAAAAACAAAACCCCCCTCTGATTCCAGCTTCTCTAATCTGAATATTTTCTGCTTTCTTCAGTCTTGTGTGACAGTAAAGTGATGATCTTTGAGTTGTGGTCTGTTCGTCGGGACAAAAGACATTTGAGGACGTCAGCGTGGGCTTTAGGAAACAGTGATCAACATTTTTCTGACATTTTAGCAACCAAACAACTAATCAATTAATCGCAAAAATAATCGACAGATTTCTCAATAATGAAAAAATGTGTTAGTTGCAGCTGTTAAAAATGGTCTTTCTTCATGCGGCCTGGTACAGTTTATGTGATTGAGTAATTCAGTCTGTCAAATAGACATGAACTATCAGGGAAGCAAACATTTTCACTCCAGTCTGATAGATTGCAGGATAGAAAAACACCTCTGTCTTAACATCGGGGACTTACATCACTGACTGACCATTTGGCTACTGTTCACTGTGGGCTAAACGCCCAGCTAGCTAAATGACCAACTAATAGATTGATCTGCTGGCTTCCACAGTTCTGACCATGTAAAGAAGACAAACATGGTGACAGACAGCAGCCAGCCAGCCTATCGGGGTGTCTTGGGGTCTCATGGTTGAAACTCTTAACAGATGCATTACCAAAGGCTGCGCAAACAATTGTTTGCAGACACTTTTTTCTCAGCTGTGGTAACCACCAGTGCTCACAGTCCTTCTTTTTTTAAACCACAAACACTGCTTGATTTCTACACACATGAATGGGCTGAACATTCATGCCCTAGAGATAACTGACAAAATGCCCCATATTTGTCTGGTTAGCACTGAGTTTATCATTCAATCCATTCATTCCTGCCAAATGAAAAGAAAAAACTCACACTGTGTAGTGAACTTAAAAGAGCCCTGGCTTTCTGGATGTGAAGCTGATTTTTGTAGATGAAGTTGACAACACATGAAATTGATGGCAGCAATAAAAAAAAAAGAAAAAGAAAGTTGTGTAGCACACACAACAACTGGCATGACATCTAATAAGCTTTTTTTTTTGGCAAAGACTATTGAAAGACATTGTCTTCCAACAGTGCTAAAGCAGTCTTTGCACATTATACCACACAAACATAATGCACCATAGCAACAGTGAGGTCATGCTTTCTATTTAAAGGTTTAAATTCATTGCGGTAACATCGCATAGCGCTTGTTATTTTTCCTATCAAGGCGCGGAGAGACGAATCGCTTAATTGGACTGCATTTAACGGCTGCGTGCGCCGTGTACAGTTTATATATTGTATAATAAAGCATGTTCACGTTGATATCAGCTGGGCTCTACTCCATACCTCCAATTTGTTTAGAATCCTGCTTTGATCTATTTGAGCTGTTTTTCTTTATGTGAAAGAACTTTGGAACATGGGTGATTCATAGACAACATTATGAATGGTCACGTTGATTTCTATCATAAATGTAAACACACCACTGTAAGTTATTCCAGCGTGAGAAGGCTGTAGTGGAAGGAATATGGTACACATTACAGGTTATCAAGAAAGAGAGTACCACGTCCTGATTTGACCTCAAACCCCCAGATTTTACTCGGGAACATAAACCTTGTTTTTCACAGGATGTTTCCAATCTAACAAACTATTTCACAGGTAATTTCCAGCCTTTCATTTAGTCACTGAAGCGTGAGAACGCGCTGGCACCGATGCTACGTGTCATCCCACCAAACATTAACGTGTGTCTTCTTTTGAAATGATGTCCGACCCGTTTTCATCCAAACACTGATTGTCATAGCTTGATAGAAAGCGACCATTTCTGTCTATTTTCAACTGGCAGTACTCACAGATATCCAAACACACACACACACACACACACTATGGTAGTGTGAATTAGCCAGAGGCTAATCTGTAAGCAGCCTGTGTAGGCTTGTTAGGACAGTGTTAAGACAACACAGTAGTGGGACTTTGAGCCTTGATGTGTGTGTGTGTGTGTTTGTCAGTTGAAGGATTAAAAAAAATAGCACCAACCTCAGACTGGACTCACTTAAAGAAGATCACGTCTTTCACCTTTAAATCACACCTCAGAGTATGAGTGTGTGTCAGCAACCTACGCTTGATCTTCATCCTTGTGCGTGAACATGAGATGCTCATATGAACTCTCAGTGCTGATGAACCTTTTCTACATGTTTACATCGATCATCATTCACATTCTTCTTAAAATAAAAGTCTGATGTCATTCTATATTTTACTTATTGTCAGGAAATCTCATGAAAAGCTCAAAACCAACAAGGTTCTTTCTCTTAATACTTCCTGTTGCACTCAGCCCTAAACCCACCAGATCCTACAGAAGATCTACATTTTTAAAAAAAAAACGAGCCACAAATATATAGTTTAGTTTTTTAAAAAGTATTTTCTGCCACTACAGTTTCCAGCAAAGATTAGTCAAACAGGAGGAAACAGTGCATTTATTGGGGACTATTTTCATTAGTGGGTTTGGTCCACATCTGGTGCTCTAGTGAGTATTTCTGGCAGCAGGATGGTGTGTGTGGTGATCAAGTCAAAATAAACTGCAGTGTGTGTGTGTGTGTGTTCATGGTGATGAAGGAACATGTCATTCAGTGCAACAATGTGGCTCATTGATGTGTTTTCATCTTTTTTTTGGACAACAGTGGAGGAATAAGATATATCAGACTGTGAATACAGACAGTGCTTGTTAGCAAATTAAGAGTTATTAGTTGGTTTGGGTCTGCACATGGGATTAGTTGATTAAGACAAATATAGAAGATGATCAGCTTTATCCTTCAAAGCCAGACAAAAGCCAGTAACACTGGAACACTTCAAGAAAGTGAAATGCTGTCTAGTTTGGAGTAGTTTACAATTATTCTAGTGTGGAAAACGCGGAATATTTCAAAATAAGAGCAAGGCTGTTTCCACAAGTCAACAACAGAATCATCCGGTCGTTGTAATTACATGAATATTTAAATATTCTGTCAGAGAAATATATAAGGTGATTATTTATGTAGTATGTGAACTGGAAGACTAGCTCACAAGTTATTAGCTGAAGCTAAATACGCCGTCTGTCAGCCAGTGTGTAGAATGAATGAAGGTCAGCTCAAAGGAAACTGAGATGAAATTTACATCATTTACAGAAAAAATCTTAAAATATGAACCTTAGAAGCATATTTTTGTGACCAACAACATACATTTAATAAAACACTTCACTTTGCTACAAAGGTTTTATGTTTTACCTCATGAAACAAAAAGTCTCATGAAAGTTCAGTTGACTTTTCAAGCTATGACGACTGTCAGCGGCACAGCTGTAGCTAATTAGCATCAATTCCACGACTTGACCAAACTATGAAATGAAGATCATGCCGTTGTCCCTTTTTGATATGCGCTCCAAACGCTGTACTATTTACACTTTGCCAAAATAGTTTCCTCAAGAAAGAAACACCGCCCTGTATTATTTTGAAATTTGAAAAAGCAACGATCTAGCCGGTGACATCACGTCATTTTCAGACAGGTAGTTGGCATCATCAGCTGGAGGTTTGGGTGCTGTGAAGTGCGGAGCTGTCATACATGTGTTCCATGTTCATGTGTGTGTGTGTTTGTGTGTGTGTGTGTGTGTGTCTGCCAGGACAGAAGTGAAGGGAGGGTGGAGCAGCATAACATCCATCTACAATCACACAGCCATGGAAGTCCCAACGTCAAACAGACACACAACAACAAGGTACTATAATCACACACACACACACACATGCTCTTAATGTGTCTTATTATGTCACTTTTTAGAATGTGTAATATGAATGTAATGTGTCTAATTGTAGTCAGTATGTGTGCTCTTGATTAACACAAAACTCACAAAGAGTTACTGGTTGCTGTAATCATTCCTCACGTCCATACTGGGAGTGAGAATGCATTGTAAAGTTCAGCTAAAGCCACTGTGAGTCTCCAGCAGTCTCACATACACAAATCAAAACAGTATCTTTCAGATTTATGGGCTTTTTTTTAGTACAAATTCCCCTTTTCTGTTTCCCAGGACAGTGTTTCCTCACTAAGCTGTGGCAGATGTATACGAAACCTTTTCTATACATAGTCTGCTGTCACTTTCCTTGCCTAGGTGGCTCAGGTTCGACTGGTACCGCAGGTCCAAAATGTCCTTGGTGGTGCTGCAGCTCTTTAACTGACATCTTATCGTCCTGTTTTAAATTCAGTATAAGCTGCAGCAAAGCTACATGAAGGTACTACTTTGACCCGACCAGTGTCCAGAGCTCCAAAAATCCTATAGCTTCTGTTTACATTTGGTTCACACAGTTACAGTTTGAGTTAAACAAATAAGGGTAAGATGGAGCGTGATACTGACAGGTGGATCAATGATTGTTGTGGTGAAGAGGTGAACCTGAAGGCCATCTACAGTCATTAGCTCTAGGTAGCGACACCTTTTAGATTTTTTTTTACCGACTGTTTTTCCTGTGTGTATTTTCTCCCAGGAGGAGGTGTTTCAATGGTGGGGGGAGTGGTCCAGTTGGTCATCCTGTTCCAGAAGCTGCGGAGGAGGCGTGAGGAGTCAGGAGAGACACTGTCTCATACAGAGGTGATGTGGATAAAAGAGATTCTCAAAATACAGATGTACACACATGTTATTAGACTGTATGAATATGATGGGGGGGGGGGGGGGGGGGGGGGTTTGGTGTTAGAAATAGAAAGAATAGCCATTCAGAAACATAAAGGTATGTACACCGGAATAGCTCAATGTGGAGGAGTCAGTAGAGACATGGCTGTGTGTGTGTGTGTGTGTGTGTGTGTGTGTGTGTGTGTGTGTGTGTAGCCAGCCATCTTGTTACCTTTGACCTCCCCCTGTCAGACTTGCGGAAGTTTCTGTCAACCAAGATTAACGCCACTCTGCCCTCACTGCTGGCTCTCTCCCCCCTCTTCTCACCCCTCCTTCCCTTCTTTCTTTCTACTGTCTTTGTTCCTCTTCTGTCTGCCCCCTTTTACTCTTACTTTTCCTTTTTTTTTTTTTTTTTTTTACCTCTATCCTCTCGATCTTTCTTTCCACACTCTTTTCCTCCTCTTCCTCCCCTACCCCCTTCACTTCCTCTGCTTTTCTTCTCTCTCTCTCTCTCTCTCTCTCTCTCTCTCTCTCTCTCTCTCTCTCTCCTGTCCTCCCCTCATCACCATCTACCAATTAGATGTGACACTCTCACATAGTGACCTCCCGCTCACCTCTTCCTGCTGTCTCTCCTACTTTACCATCTAAACATTGTAGGAGGATGGGCTGAAGAAAGAGAGACACAGATAGATAGACAGAGGAGGTGTGTGTGTGTGGGGGGGGGAGGTGGGGGGTGCAGTTAACATAGTAATGAAAGACAGATGCATTAACTCCATGTTGGAGTTGTGCGGGTCCTCCCCAACACACACAGAATTAGAATCATGTTAACCATACACTACAGCACTCTAAGAGAGATTTTTCTTGCTACAACTGTGGCAGACACATGTTACTTGTTGCGAAATTTTTTGCAAACTGTTGTAGCTCTGAGACTCTTGAGGTGGTTTAAAGCAACAACCCAAGATGTTGCTGTTGTTCAGAGTCAGCCAACAATAACCACATTTCATTTTCTCTGAATACAAAAAGATGTGTGCTCGGTAGCATGTGTGTAACCACACTGGAAAATGAAACACACGAGCAACAGCAGGTATAACGTTTATATTGCATGACATTTATTTTACGATGTGAGAAGATCTCAGCATGTTTGTGAATGACTAACAGTAGCTAACAGGCCCACGCTACCACACCTACACCATTATTCCATATATTCATTGCTATTAATTATTTGTTTGAACATTCTCCAGTTTAACATTTTATAAAGATGTTTTATGTTATCTGGGAAATTTTAACACATTTTCATATTTTGCCATCAAATTCACAGCCTTTTTATCAAGCTGCTAATGTCTAGTTCATTACATGAAAAAAGACACGCAAAACCAAAAGTAAAGTAAGTAGTGACAACTCCTGTTATGCATGAATGATACAAGGACAAGGAGAATAACATACAGTAAAGGGACATGTAAGATACGCTATGGATAATAGATATCATCTTAAAACTGCATTCATTGATTGATTGATATCTTTTGGCCACTGGGGGGCAGCAAAACAAGATGAAAGCACAACATTCGCTATGTTTACATGCACAGAAGAAAGCAGCTCTGCTATCACGGCCATGTTTTCCTTGTCTGAAGTCATGCACATGCTCACAAAGAATAAATGTATTATATTATCTCACCTGAAGACTGTTTTCACAATTATTGGCATATTATAACAGTTAAGAATTGAATTTATTATTAATAGGATAGCCACTTACATCTCAAGAGGCTATCCTATTAATAATAAATTCAATTCAATTGCCTATTTAGACGTCTAGCAGACATGGAACATCAGTATTCATCTGGAATCATGTTTGTTTTGGCCTCCATCAATAATATCTGTCTCTTTAGCCACTAAATGTTCCACTATGTTCACCAGCTATTAGCTAACTTTGTCTACAAGTTGTTAAACAGAAATTAATACTGGTGCTGTTGATTGAGTCAGCCCATGTTCACAGTACTTTTTCTCCTCTTAAAGTGGCAGCATCTTTTTACATGTAGTCAAAAGTTAAAGAGAGAACTGCTGAAAAATGGGTGAAAAAGCAGCTTTTATTCTGCCTTACTTGGGGAAAAAATGAGTGTCTTCTGAAGTTCACAATAAAAAGGAGGAAGTAATGGTGATAAAGTCAGTGGTAGTTAGTAGTCACTACTGACTGTGGGAGACAGTAATGGTAATAAAATTGGTATCAGCCAGTATGAATAACTTTGAATGTGTTGTATGAATTTCTGCCACGTGTCTGAGAGTTGTATTTAAGTAGTGTTTGCTGATAGTGGCAGCTCTAGCTACTCATTACAGACACAGACTTTTCATTGTCAGCACTAAATGTCTGTTTATTCTACAAAGAAATAGGAATGGGTGAGTTGTCACTTGAACTGTGTGTGTGGGCTTGTCTCCTGGAAAAAGGTGGTTGTGTGGCTGGTAATGTTTCTTTTTTTCTTTTTTTTTGATTTAACACATTTCCAAACAGACACAGAGACTTGACTCTTCAAGTGACAGCCTGCAGGACAAATTTATATTTTACAGACCCTTTGATTCACTAATATGACGTTTCATTCAATTTCTACAACTGAATAATGTTCTCTGTGGATCTCACGTTACTTCTTGTTACCTCAAGTCATGTGATTTAAAGTGGTTTAGGATATAAACTAAAAACTGTTAGTTGCACATCACCTCTCTCTCGTACATGGATGAAGGGAGGTGATGCACATGGTTTAGGGTCTCAGTGTGTATCTTGTGCGTTGTCTGTCAACCATATTGTATTCTCTTTCCCTCAGGCTCTCCACTACCCACAACGTCAACAGCTCATACTGTGTTGGCTCTCCTAAACAGTACCAGCTCTGTCCAAACCAGGTATGATACTATATTAACCAGAACCTTGGAACACTGAGGTTCAATTGAAGAAACAACTGCAGTCAAACTGAAAATATCCTTTTCTGTGTGGGCTATGTTGTTGTTGTTGTTGTTGTTTTTCAGCCTTGTCCCAGCCCTAGTCTGAGCTTCAAACAGCATCAGTGTTCCCAGTTCAACTCTAAAGCCATCGGAAGAAGATACTATCAGTGGATACCTCTGTACCCAGGTATAATGTCAGTCACACAGCCTATTCTCCATCTATCTTTGTCTATTCATCAGTCCAAGAAGAAAGAAAAAAAGAAATTCTAGTGTTTGTGATGTGGTGAGGCCATTCAGAGCTTTATAAGCAGAGGAACCTTGAAGTCCATCCTAGTGTGTACTAGAAGCTCTTGTAGTGATATGAAGATGAGTGTAATGTGCTGATGTTAATTCATTCACATCACTAACTGAAGGTGTGCTGAATAATTCAAATTATTTCAAAGAGAAAACAAATTTCACAGAAAGCTTCCAGACATGTTGTTCTGATGAGGTCTGACAGTTTCTCCCACATCAGTTGAATTCAACTGTTTCAGTCCAGGGTCTTTGAATACTCTTTCTCTTATTCTCACCTCATTTCCTGTGTAGCTGATTACATCAGCATCTCCAATAAGCCATGTGACCTGCAGTGTACAACCATCAGCGGAGAGCGACAGCTACTCGTTCCCGCCCACGATGGCACCTTCTGCCGTGATACCAAATACACCGGTGTCTGTATAGAAGGAATATGTCAGGTAACATTTCATCAATATCACATCAAATAAATATACTCACTTAAAGAAAATGATTCTTGTTGATAAAAGAAAACGGACAGGCTAGATGGATGATGATGATGGATCTCTGTTCTCCTGCAGCCTGTAGGATGTGACGGGGAGCTGTACAGCAGTAAGACAGTAGACAGATGTGGTGTATGTGGAGGGAACGGGACATCATGCCAGCGAATCTCTGGATCATACAGGAAGGCACTCGCACAGTTAGGTAACACACACACAAACACACATGTAGACAGACAAGTCATCTGGTGTTCAATCATTTAGTTCAACACTAAATATGTCATTTCTGAGCTCTTCCACTGACTCCATCATTGTTTCACTGTGTAGAAAATGATTAAGTTATGACGGCCATCAGCAACCTTCTTTCAAGATTTCACCTTGAAGCGAAACCCCAACCCTATTTCCCCATCTTTTTGTGTCTAATGGGGACAACAATTTTTGAAATTGGTCCAGTATTGAGCGAGTGTAATGTAATTGGACGGGGTAGTAGCACCCCATCACTGTACGTCCAGTAAAAGTGTTTGTCTCTGACAGACTCAGATTGTTATTCTAAGTGTCTGACAACATGATGGAAAGGACCACACAGAGAAATAAAACCTTTTTCTCTACCTTTCACTTGATCCGCTCTGTTTGTTATCGTGTCTAACCAAGCCTTGCTCAAGGAGAAATCTCCTTCTGAAATCTCACAAGAGTTGAGTTGTTGTGGAGATCAGATAAACATTCAGCCATGACTTTGAAACTCTTTAGGTGACACTAAGCTATGCTTCCTGTACTCCAACACAACAAACTCCTCCCGGCACTCCTCTCTCACAATGCTTTGAAATGTACTTTTCTTGAATTTGCAGAACTGTATATTAAGGTTTGTCATGTGTTCATCCTGGTTACTGTGGCACTCCAGTGTCTTGAAGACCATATGGGCTGGGCATCATTTAGTGAAGGACACTCAAATAAACACATCACTTACCTGAAGATTTTCAGATAGTAAAGATCATGTGAAGAGATATTTAATATTTCCATAGTGCTTTTGTTGGTGGTCTACTAATTAAGTAAATGCAATAGTATTGGGTGACAACTATGAGCCTTGAATAGAGAAACCTGAACATACAGTATAGAAGTAAAACTGTCATGGCTGGAAACCATTACCAGTGATGGTTATTGTGATATGGGTGAACTGTGAAAGCTTCTGAAGAAGCTGAGATGAAGTACTTTTGTCATTTTTGTTATTTCATGACTGTAAGCTCACCACAGATACATGGCTGTGATTAAAGTGTGTGTTCTTGCTCTCAGGCTATGTGTTCATCACCAACATCCCAGCTGGAGCCACAGACATTCAGATCATAGAGAGACACAAGACTGAGAACATCCTGGGTGAGAACCTACACCTTCTTTAAGGTCAATATACTGAGTACATGTCAGTTATTGAATGCTTTCACCTGTCAATGTCTATTACAAACAAAACAGTAGAGCAATGGGGTAGAAGTGAACATTGTGGATTTTGAATATGACTGTCACTGTCTTGGTCACTGCCCCTGATGTTTCCCCTCCTATCCAGCCCTGTCAGATGAAGCGGGACATTTCTTCTTCAATGGAAACACTGTGTTTGATCATCCTCAAAACTTCCGAGTGGCGGGAACAGTGTTTAAATACCGCCGTCCAAGCAACATCTTCTCTGATGGGCTGGAGTACATCATCGCCCAGGGACCCACGCAGCAGGGCCTGAATGTTATGGTAGTACACACACATACACACATGCATTAATTATTTGTCAAGTATATCCAGTACAAAGTGGTTGATCAGTAATTTTATCCTTGTGTATGCAGTACTACAACCTAAACGGGAAGCTCCCTCACATCACCTACGAGTACACCATCCCGCTCAAGTCTCATGACATCACCGCTACAGAAGGCATCACCACAGGCCCCTCCCACTCCCATCTCAACCACACCTATAACAACGTAAACGAGAACGTCAGAGGGGATCAAGGTAGGTCCAACCACAGCAGAGGTGTGGCGTCCGTCCATCAGTACGACATGCAGCTGGGAGCCGAAGACCAATCGGATGTGGAGCTGCCGGAAGAGGAGGCGGGGGAGGAGGAGGAGGAGGAAGTAGTGTGGGAGATCCAGACGCCGAGCCCTCCTCCACCAGCGGCCATGTTGGTCTACAGACCAGCTGATGTCACCGGTCACGTGTTCAGCCACAATGATGTGGAGGAGCGGGGACCTCCTGCACCATCCGGCTACAGTGAGTCTCACTCAACAATTAGCTTGTTTCTTTTTTTTGTTTTTTTTTGTTTGCCGCCAGCAGGATGTTATTGTCAGTCTGTCCATCAGCCCAACTATTCCAGAGCAAGATATCTAGACTGTTGGCCACTTCTAATGCTTTTAAATGAGAGTTTTTGTGGCACACTCTTCTGTCTAATTTCACACTATGGACACTTTAGCTGATACTGGATATCAATGTTGTAATATACAATATTGTAATAATGATAAGGATCCCTTGCCTATGTTCTTTTTAAAGATCTGTGACCAAGATATGTACTTTTACAGTTGAGAATGAACTTGTCAGTGCTCCCTGGTGGACAGTCTGTGTGATGAGCTGTTTCTAAATGACTTCAAACATATCTTTGGTGTTTCTGTACGGCAAGCCAACAGCAAAGCCTCATTTTGTTTTGATGATAACAACAAGAAATGTCCACCCCTCGTCCTAATATTATAACACAGCCGCAGTGTCGGTGTTTGAACAAATCTGTAAGGCTGATTTATCTGCCTAGCTCTAATGTACATTTGGCCAATCACAGCAGGAAGCTGGTGGAGCTGTCCCTTTGACAGATTTGGAAAGTTATAAATTGTCTGATTCCACAAATGCTTTCAGGCATTAATTACTTGTAGACTTTCCAAACAGCACTTCTTTTGAAGTATCTACTGAGCTTTAAATTAGCAAAATTGTCAGTATGTTGTTTTGTTTCGTCCAATCTCTTAGTGTTGTGGACTCTATCTATTTGTCTCATTGTCTGTCTTTTTGTTCTTCTGTTCATTAAGTGAGTTCCTCCAACTCAATTGACGAGCCATCCACTGCTGATGACAACACACTAGTGCTCTCTTTCCCAGGTAGGAAAGACAAATGATGCTTTTGTCTATAGTTGAGTGTTAGAATGTCTTTATGAAAATAGTTCATGACCCTAAAACTTTAGTGTTTCTCTCTGACCTCCATCTAAAGAGAGAAAATCATAAAAATGAACCCTAAAGATAAATAAAATGTTGGTTTAATTACTATTAAAAAGAGAGAAAAACCACATTGATGTGTTTATGTGCATTCACAGGTAGCCAGAGTGTTCATCCAGCAGCACTGCCAGACGCCCCCTATCTGCTACTGGAGGACCTACAGCACAACCAGACACACTCCCTCACACAGTCCAACATACACTCTGTCAAACACAAACTCAACGATCCACATCCACAAGCAGAGATACACGTGGAAACTCTCCCCCCCACAGACACAAACACACAGCTGGAAATACATCCAGATCCGCTCACAGTTACCGACACGCACGCCGTCACACACAAAGAAACAGAAAGCGGCACACACTCGGACTCACACACTGTTGTCTTGGTACAGCTGCAACAGGTCTCTGCAGTCCAGGCAGCCAACACAGTGAGGTATGAGGGGACAGCTGTAGAGCACTGTGATGCTGTAATATATAATTCACCACTTATTCATGACTGTGTAGAGGCTGCCTGCGGGTTTAGTTGTTAATAATCTTGTCAGCATTATTGTGTTTTTATAAAATGAAGTAGTAAATCTCAGGTTTCAGAAATACCTGCCTCTGTGTTTCTGTTTCCCTCCAGCAATGACTTTGATGTGGGTCTGGACTCAGACATTAGTCTGGCAGACATGTATCGCTGGAAGGTTTCTGCTTACGCTCCATGCAGCACAACCTGTACAACAGGTAAACACACACACGTACAGTAAGCAAAGTGCAACAATAACATAACACCCACATTTATCCTCTTTGAATTTACTGCCTGTGAAAGATGGCCACAGAAAAATATTAGTGATTTTGTTTGTTACGTAGTTTAAACACTGATCTGAACTATTGCAACACTTCATGCTGCATTAAAAGTCTTCTACTGTATGTCTGCACTCAGTGAACATAGCGTGTCCGTGTGTATCGGCAGGTATCACTACTAGCTACGCCCTGTGTGTCCGCTATGACGGTACTGAAGTGGATGACAGTTACTGTGACTCTCTAACCAGACCTGAGCCCACACATGAGTTCTGCACTGGAAAGGAATGTCCTCCAAGGTACTGCCCTTACTGATTTACCTGACTGCCGGGTTTATTAAGCCAAATGTCTGATGGAAAAAGTTTGAGACTCTCTGAATATATTAAGTCAATTTTTCAATAAATAGTTTTATGAATATTAAGATATATCTGCATCTCTGGATCTACTGAGAGCTGAACTAAAGAGGTTTCAATCAGGGTTATTAATTAGGGTTAATTATTACAAAAACAAGCAAGAATCTCACATGGCCAGATATCACTGATGGTTTGTTCTTCAGATGGGAGACCAGTGGTTGGAGTGAGTGCTCTCGAACCTGCGGTGAGGGGTTTCAGTACCGGACTGTGCGCTGCTGGAAGATGCTGTCACCTGGTCTCGACTCTTCTGTCTACGACACGCTGTGTCTGTCTCACGACCTTCACAAACCGGCCAATAGGAAAGTCTGCCTCGGCCAGAGCTGCGGACCCCAATGGGAGGTCTCAGAGTGGTCAGAGGTAATATAAGAATGATGGTGAAATGATGCCAGTGTTAATGGATGGTGTTTCTTGGTATGAAAATGTTGATGTTGGTAACATCTTTACGTTTGATGTTATTAAACGCTGTATTGTTCTGGTTTTAAGACAAAGCAGTAAAAAGATAAAGTGTTAAGAATAGCTAGTGTTCTTTCTATTTAGTAGTAAAATTCCATGAAAAGCATCAAGCTTCAACATCTGTGTCAAAACATTTACCATACTGTACATGCAGTGAGTAGTATTGTTATTGTTAACACACACAAATGGAAAACTTTAATATTTTGTTGTCATGGACTGATATAAAAATCCAATTTGAAGCTAAAACTGAACTTGAATTGAAACCTAAAACTTTAGAAGGATTACACATTTTTGTGTCAGTAATCCTGGTCGTAGTGTTTGATGCAACACAGAAAGCAGTACAGTCCAAATGTCCTCAGAAACTTGCTCCACAAAGCACTCTCAGGACAGCTGGGATGTTAAATTCCTTCAGTCTCTCCAGGATCTGCCCTTGGATCTCCTTCCACTCAGTTGTGTCCAAAAGGAAGATGCTGTCGCCCAGTGCGACTGGATCACACTGGGAGGTCTGGGTGTGAGTCGGGTGCTTTGTTCTAGAGAATCCATATTCTCTAGAACAAAGTCAGGAAAAAAGGCGGCACTCCATAGTTAAGAAACAGAAAAATGACCTCATGTATTGGTCTTTTAGATGAATGTATTCACAGTCAGTAGACTGACATGTCAGTTAGTCCTCTCTGACTTGATTGGTCTTGGATTCTTTGTATCAACTTCATGGTCCTCTGTTAGCATGATGCACAGATACCTGTAAACATCAGGATGAAATGAAGGAAAATATAGACATGAAGGCAACTGAGTAAAAAAAGTGTACTCTGCTTGGTATATCTGTTTTATTCATGTGTGTGTTTTTCCTTTTCTTTTTTCAAATCTTTGTTCTTTTGTCAAACAAAGAATCATGGTGGGAATTGGTCCCTGCTACAATAAACATAAACATGTGGCTGTAATGCCACAAAGTAGTGATATAATATTAACACAGACAGCTGTCAGTATAAAGACCATAGAAATGAAATCTCATTTTTGCAGTAATGATAATGTGTGTGCGTGTGTCACTGTGTGTCAGTGCTCAGCTCGTTGTGGCTCTCGGGGCGTTCGGACTCGGGAGGTTCGTTGTTCCATGGAAATGAGACTGTGTAACAAGTCCTCTCAGCCAATAGAAAGTCAGGAATGTGAAGGCCCGCCCTGCGACAGACGATGGACGGTTTCTGATTGGGGACCTGTGAGTTTTTATAACACACACACAACAGAGCATAGTGCACATGCATACTGAACACCCAGCAAACCAGCACTACTTCACATGTCAATACTGAAAAATAATCATGACAACTGAAAATATCGCTGTATGTTTCCACGCATGACTTTCTATCTTTCTATTTAGTTTATGAAGACAAAGACATGTTAATAATTTTTATGCAAGTTTAACCTTTCTAGTGTGTGTGTGCACGTGTGCCAGTGCTCAGGTGTTTGTGGGGAGGGAAGGATGGTGCGTGCGGTGACCTGTCGATCATCAGGTGGGGTAGTGATGTCAGAAGAGCAATGCGATCAGTCACTGCGTCCGTTGGCCATCTATCCCTGCGGTGACAGAGACTGCGCCCCCCACTGGGTTGAACAGGAGTGGCAACAGGTAAACAAGCAAAGAAGCTTCTTACAAGACATTTTGGCTGGTAGGAGGGTGTTTTCAAAATAAAAGTCAACCCACAAAGATGTTCATTTTATCTCTTTATTTGTCTTGTGTGTGTCAGTGTAATGCTACATGCGGGCGTGGCGTGCGGCAGCGTCAGGTGGTGTGTGCCGGCCTGGAAGGCGGTGTGTTTAAAGAGTTTCCAGACAGCAGCTGTTACCAAACCAACAAACCAGAGACCAGCTCCTCCTGCTTCCAGAGACCTTGCTCCAAATGGTTCACCACATCCTGGTCTCAGGTATCTGTCTGTCTGTCTGCTCTCATCCCTCTGTGCCTGTTTGTCTGTTTATCTACCTACCTACAGTCAAACCAGGGATGACTTATTGTGCAATTTTCCCTTGATGTTTTTAGACTTTTTTTTATTGTCTAGTAAGTCTTATATTGTAAATTGAGTGTTTGTTGATCTGAACATCAGTGGAATCAAACCGTTGTTTCCCCTCATGCTCCCTCAGTGCAGTAAGACCTGTGGGAGTGGCGTCCAGGTTCGCGAAGTAAAGTGTTACCAGGGGGAGGAGCTGGTAACCAGGGGCCACAGCTGTGACTCTGCCCTCAAGCCAGAAGCCAGACAGAGCTGTGAAATCCAGAGGTGTCCTACAGAAGCTCCAGGTACAAAAACAACTCAGTGTGCACACTTACTGTAGGTGATGCAACATTTCAGCTCACTTTCAGTAACATCAGTGTCATTGTGAGAAAGTGTTTTCCTGCGGTGCCCCGATGAATCAAGCGAACCATTTAGACTGTTTCCTTTTTGTGGCTTCTGTGTGTTTGTCCAGCAGCAGCCCCGGCAGCATCAGTAGCAGTAGACGACTCGTGTCAAGACAAGCCGACAGCCAACTGTGCCTTGGTTCTAAAGGTGAAGCTGTGCTCCCATTGGTACTACAGAAAGGCCTGCTGCCAGTCCTGTAAGGCACCAAGACCCTGAAGTCTTAACTGTCTTAACCTCAGCCTCGTAACACCAACCACTGGTACCAAAGGTCACACTACATTCATATCGGTGCTACACAAAAGCCAGCTGCTAGCAATGTAAGACCTTAGGACATCAACGTTAACCTTATTACTGTTACTCCTATCACTGATGTCAAAGGTCAACCTGTGGTCACTGTCTTTACCTCCAACCTGTCAAAGTTATCCCTTTACTCGTATTCCCTCACACCTCGAATTACTAAAAGAAAATCTGTTTTCTACAAAAGATCAATCAAAAACCAATGAAAATTACTCCTGGTGCTTCCTCATATTTGAGTAATTGATAAATTAGTCCAGCAAATAAAGTACAACCCCTGCTTTGTAGCAAAATTTTGCAAGTTTACTTAGAGTACTGAAGGTATAAACAGTTCCAGACTGATTTGTAACACAACGTAGAAGGCTTTTGTCTACCCCATCTATGATCAGCTCTATGAACCTCACAGAGGTCCTAAACTTTTACCCAGCGTGCTACTAAATCTATTTACTTCTCCCCAGACAATGTGAAGATAGACTAGCTTTTGGACACACTGGGCTATTTGTTCATCTGTTTCCTTAATTTCCAAACAGAAGAAGCTAACCTCGAACGACCCCTTTTATTCATCCATCCCTGCGTCCATCACTTCAATTAACCACTCACCTTCCATCCTGATTTAAAAGTGATGTTCCCCATAAATGTCTCACTATTTCATAAGGTGCTATCAGTGCCCTTTACTCACACGCTAGGGCAGCTTTGTTGTTACTGTGGCAACACACAAGAACAGACAGGACCAGGGAAATGATGCGACTGAGCCCCTCAGCCTGCAATACACACACACACACACCCCCGTTTGGTCAGGTTATATTACTGGTACCATGCTGCTGCCCTTATTCACAGCTACAGATATGTTACTACAGTATGTTCTACATTATGTCATGTAAAATGTTTAATATTCTAATAGTCATTTGAATTGCCTAGTATACAGAGTAAGAATCACTACCAGCTTTATTGCTGTCACTGTCTCCTTCCTCACAACATAGTACTGAAAAACCACGTCATGGATTCTCCTGCAGCCGCCTCTCGGGAATGTCGAGTGAAAACTAGCTTAGCGCTATTTCATCTAGACTACTGTAAAGTCAAGACAGGCAACAATTTGATGGTCATGAAAATGAACACTTATCAGTAGCAGACAAAAGTCCAAATCAAATCAATCAAAAACATTGACAATACAAATATAACAAGAAAATGTTCAATAAGTATTACCAATACTGTAACAGTCACTCTTCCTTACATTACATATACTAGCCTTATATGCTAGCACCAACTCTTTAACAAACCAGTCAAAATCAGTCAGCATAGTGTTTGAACAGGGCAAGATTTTGGAAAATATGCTAGTTTGTTTTCTCACCTAGAGTTAAATGAGAGGCACATTATCATTGTCATCACTGTATGTGCAGTATAGTGGAATAGTCCAGGATGTGTTTAGCCTAGCTTAGCGCAAAGATTGGAAGCAGGAGGAAAACTGGCAGCATAGGAATATCAAACATACAGTAGGGTCCAAAAGTCTGAGACCACTTTATAGGAAAGTGGTCTCAGACTTTTGGACCCTACTGTAGCATGTCTTATTTACAAAAATGGCAGCCACTATGCATAGGCCTGCTTCACAGCAGCCTCTGGTCTATGCAAGGGTTCCAGTAAGTCATGACAGTGTGAAGTGAAGCAGCTAAATGGAATTCAGCCATCATTCATTTTTTACTCCCCGGTTTTCCTACTGTGACATATTAGAATGTCCGCTGTGAAAAAAGGCCAATTGGAGCAATCCTTGATATCCAACTGCTGAGTGCAGCATCTCCAAAAGTTCTGTCCAAGTTTGCACTCGGTCATAACTTACCCATGAACAAAAAAACTATCTCATATGAACGGAAGGCACATTTTATCCCTTGTTACAGTAAGGTAGACTGTTTGACATTGACATTGCTTTAGTCTTTGTGATATTAAACTAAATATGTCCAGGAGGGTGTTTTTATGGCCTACTTCATAAATCATCTCATCTGAACATATTTTCCTAAAATGTGAGTGTTTCTTTAACATGATACAAACTTAAACAGTACTGTATGAGGAATCCAGGCAACTTCTAAGGAATCTTTTTTTTTTTTTTTTTTTTTTTCCTGAACCGATCTGAATTGTAGATAAAAGTGTTGTTTAAAAGTAGCACGCGGTGACTTCTGAGCCTTCAGCTGGTTATACTACTGTAGACATTTTAGATGTGGCAGCTCACCAAGGACATGAATGAAAATACATCAGCACTGTAGCTGCTGGCAAGCAAGAAGGAGTAATGCAAACATGACTTCACCCAGACACAGCTGAGGAGCAGGACTGTGTCACCAACACAGCTGCCAACGAAATCTGTACGCGTCACATTCTCGTTAACTGTGTACACCTGACTGTCATATTGTTGTTTACCTGTTGTTACATTACCTACAGAGCTGTTGTTGATGTTGTTTTTTACTGTATCACATGTAAGGAATAAAGAATCAACTGTTTTTGACAAGCATCTGTGTCTGACCTCTGACTGGCAGATTAGTGGATAAAAACACTGGACCAACCCTGTACTTCCTGAAAAAAGCGTCAGGAGGTTTTGAAAAGAATATGGACGGTGACTATTGAATAACAAGATAAACACTGACCAACGTAGAAGTGAAAGGCAGTTTAAGCATGGTAATCCAAGCTGGGGTTGTATGCAAACCACGCCTGCTCCTGAATGAAAAACAATTGACAGTAGGTACTAATTAAGCTATCATCAGAAACATGACCTGCTGTGTTTGTGAAGAGTGTTATAATTGACCATTGTGTTGTTGAAAGCTCACCCCCCCCTCACCTTGTACAAATTAGCATTGTCATGGTTACATGAGATGGGATCCCAGTGGAGGACTCCTTGGTGAAAGTAAAGCACACTAATTACTCACCTGCACCAGTCTGGATGACATAGTTTGGGTCTGAAGGAACAGCTCAAGACAGCAAGACAGACAGGCTGACAACCTCCGGGTGGTTTCGCTTCTTTTTTTTACGATTTTTGACAAGATTCAGAAGAAATTAAGTGGCCGTTTCATTGTAGCGAGAAAGATCCCTGACGAACCTGTGTGTGTCTACAGAAGAGAAGGTGAGTACTTCCACCTGGACCGATCAGCAAGGTGATCCATGTTCTATGTAACAGACTAGATGGATTGTAACACCTCTTATGTTATGAGATTACACAAAATAATTAAATCCAGCTTGAGTTAGTTTAGGTTAGTCAATCTAAATACAACAACAAATCTAGAACCCGTTCTTGAATGTTTCTACTAATATTACATTCATTCCCAGATGTTTCTGATAGATGACAATTTTCCGCCTGTTTTTACTCTAAGTGTGTTAACATTGTGATGATGATGACAACTGACAATTTATGGGAATGAATTCAGTAAAGGTTAAAAAGAAATATGAAAGTGATCCTTTGCTAACATTTATCTAGAGGAATGAAAGGCAGACGAGCTGTGAACAGACCTAATGTGCTCTGAAGAGTTTGCATGCTAGACATGCATCCTCTGGCTGGAGGAAAGAACAGGTAGACATGGCAACAAAACACAAAGTGTCAGCTTTGACAGGAAAGAAGAGGAGGTGTAGTGTAAGACAGTAAATGGGATTAAGCAGAGTATCAGACTTAATAAAAACAAGAAGAAAAGAAGATGAACAATGCTGACGTTTGTCCATTATTTTGAAAAGATAAAACAGACGACAGTTTGGATTCAGTGTGATGTGAATCTCCTACGTTCATAATTTAGAGTTGGAAGTCTTCATCGCTGGATTTACTAAATGAGACTTTGAATCAGAAATCTAAAAATATATTATATGTTTTCAAAGGCAGTAATGTTATTAGTAATATTTATTTATAAAAATATGGGCGTACTAATGATGCTGTTGTATCATATTCACATTTTATGTACTCATATGTTCCTACATTCCTTTTTGACACAGTGAGGCTGAATTGTTTAACTTAGTTTTTTCATGAAGTAGTTTTAATGTCATCAGGAACTTAATTTCTGTAGCTTTAGCGTAGCCTGCCTGCTTGTTTCTAAGTGGTAGCTTTGCTATTGCATACTGACAATATGCTGTATTTTTCTTATTATCAACAATCTTATTCATCTGTGCTGTTTTGACTTTGATCCCATCTACACCTGCTGGAAATACTTACTAGAACATCACATGTAGATTCATCTGTGGCAGGAAAAAAAGAAATACTGAGTCTTTTTTTAAATAAAGAAAAAGAAACTTCATATTTGAGACTTATTTTGAAAGATTTCTATCCTCAGTAGCAACCAGTGAGTTTGTAGCTGAATGCCACCGACAGTATTGTTAGATTTGGTCTTTTCATGGGTTTGTTGACAACAAGAAAAATATAGAATACCACCAGACTTACCCTTTAATTATATCCAGTTTAGAGTAAAGCTTAGTTTACTTTCAGAATCACTTCCCTTTAATTTGTTGCCAGTCTTGCATTTGTTTAAATGTTACTGAACTTGATTTATTTATTTATTTATTTATTGAATGGGACAGTGTGCAGTTTGAAACATTAAAGATGCACTGCACCAGAGTTAGCTTGATGCTAATTTGCATCTGTAGACAAAAAACATACAACAGCACAACAAACAGTAAAAAGCAATTATTGCAACTATTGTCATAATACCCTTCATCATTTTTATTCGAATTAATTACTATGAAATGAAATTTACTACATCTTAAAACCCAAAATCCAGAGTAAGACTGAGGGAGCCGTTCTGTTGTTCTCCAGAGCTACCTAAACTGGGAACTGTGGAGCATTTTTTCACATTATTGACTCACTGGGAAGACAACCATCACCTGCACAATTAAACCCAGATGGAGCTGTATGTCCCTGAGCCTCTGTGTGTGCATTTCTGGGAGTTATTACATTCCTGGGAAATTCTTGCATTATTTTGCTTTACAAAGAAAAAAAGGAAGGGATATGATATCATATCCCTTCCTTTGTTCTTCATGGTACTATTGATAAGTTATTGTTTCTCTACGTGTGTTGAAGATCTGATTTCACTGTCTGTTCTCAGAGTGATTAGCACACATATAAGCACAGCAGCTTCCTCCACAATGTGAAACCTTTTCCTCTGCTGTCTCTGGTCTTTCCCAGATGCCTCTTAAAGCCATGATGTTGCTGTTGGCAGTGGTGTGTGTGTGGCGTGTGGAGGAGGGTGTGTGTTTCCCCAACGGCTCGGTGGCGTCCTCTTGTGGCGACATGATGCCCGTACATCCTCCGTTCACTCCTTCCATCAGCAGCCCGCCATTCATACTGTCTACCTCTGGTGCCACCTACAGGCCTGGTGGACTCATTACAGGTACATCCGACGTTTGTGTAGTTTGACTATGGCTCCTTTAATACATTTGTTGTTTAAGATTATAGCTACAGTATGTATTTTATATCTGGTAGTTTACTGTCTATACTAACTATATGCAGTGCACAGTATTTGTGTATATACATGGCACATAAAAACATTTTTGGAACTTTTGGTGTGTTCTGGCATCATATCAGTGGTGGAAGAAGTATTGAGAGCTTTTACATAGACTAACACTGACACACTATAAAAATACTTTAAAATAAATGTCAATTTTACTCAAATGAAAGGCAACAGATGTACTTTAAAGTAAGTGAAAGTTCTCACTTTAGATTATTTATCATACTAGAATATTGTTAGTGAAGCATTAACATGTAAGCAGCATTTTAATGTTGTCAACATGCTAATTTTAACCACGTCCTAAATGTTTGGTAGTGTAATTTATGGACAATGCGTCATGTTTTATTAATTGATCATGTTTTACATATCAAGTCTTTATCTGAAAAGTAATTCATAATTCTAGGTATGAAATAAAAGTAGTGGAGTAAAAAGTATTATCTTTCTATTCTTTCTTTTCTTTTTTTTAAATCTTTCTTCTATCTATCTTTTCTTTCTTTGCAACCTTGATTTGTAGTGGAGAAGAAGTACAAAATAGCATAAAATGTAACTACAGAAATAAAGTACAAGTACCTCAAATTGTAAGTACAATTCTTGAGTGAATTTACTTGATTTACATTCCAACACAGCATCATATTAAGCTTTTATTGTAATATTGATCAATATCAGATTTACTGTCAAGTTGTCAAGACTTCAACTGATTCTAATGAAAGATTTGAATCAGATTCAACTCATGTTTATGTCTTCTATCAAAGTCAGTGTTTGTTGAAACGTTATTTTACCAGTTTCTGAGCGTTTTAGTGACACATGCTTCTAAATGTTGTTTTCTTTGGATCTCTCGTCACAACTATATATATTTTTAAATGATGGACTGTATGTAGAAGGTAAGGTTCAATCAAAACTGAGTTTAGTACTGAGACTTATGTGAAATTTCATCTGTGTTAGTATTTGGATGATGTCTGGTCATCATCTGGTAGCATTTATATGAGGTTTTTTTGTGTAAAACAACTTTTTCCCATACTACATACATGAAAATAAAAATTCATTAATTCATTCAATCATATATGACATAAAATATATTCTAGAATAACTGGTAAAGAATATACCAGTAATCTAAATTACCAGGAGAATTTAACCATTAGAATTATATCTCAGAAAATTCACAAACAAATCCATCTATCTGCAGTGTAGCCAGTCTTTATGATGCAATTTTCTGTGAAGCAAAAAGGAATAAAATTCTCATCAGCTGGGAGGATTTTATAAAAATGTTCATTATTAACAGATGATATTGGCGATGAAAAGCCCATGTTGGTAGAACCCTGTTATAAACTGAGTCTAGCAGCTTACCGCAGTGTCATAGTGGTCACTTACTCTTCATGTTTTTTTTATTTTTATGTCATCTGCCACTTCTCTTCACTCCTCCTCATCCTCTTACTTCCCCAATCTTCACTTCCCGCCATACTATTTATCCCTGATCCCGCCCTCCATCCCAGGGGTAGTGTTGGGTAACAGTTTGGAGGTTAAAGGTCATGTTTAGAGGAACTTACTTTGACCTCAAACTCACTCCCAGACCCCATGCATCGCTTCTTTCTCCTCCACCATCAAAGGTCAACCAACAAATGACTTTTTGGCTTTTTGGAGTAGTTCATTACACTTCTATCTTCCTCCTCTTCCTCCTCTCTCTTGCCTTTGCTTCCCACCGACACATACTTTACTTATGTTACCCATGTTACTCATGTTACCTCCAGTCCTGCAGCTCCTGCCATCGGTCTGTGTTGTATTAATCTGAATCCCTCCCTCCTCCTTAATCCTCTCTTCACAGTGACGGTGGAGGTGGTGAAGAACAGCTCCACTGAGTTCCAGGGTTTCCTGTTACAGGCCAGGAGCAGGGAGGGACACGGTAAAAAAAATGTTGGAGTGTTTCAATTTTGCTTTGCACTGCCATTCAGAGGAGAATATGTCCTGTGAATGATTAAACACTACATATGGGTAACCAGTTTTCTGTACAGGTCCTTTTTGATGGTTTTGTGTCACCTGAAAAGTGTGTTCCCACATAGAATATTTCATTATAAAAACCCCTCACTGTGCTCATGTTTTGGTCTGGACTGTTGCACTGAGCAATAAAACACTCAATGAGCCTTTTATTCTGTATGTGAGGAGGAGAAAAGCCTGATAGTTCATGTGAGAGTCAATAGGTGTGAAACTACTGTCATGATTAAATGACTTTCTTTTCTTTTCTGTTTCTAGCACTCCTGTGGCCGGTAGGAATGTTCACCAACATTGATAGCACCATGTTTACTGTGCTACACTGCAAAAACATGGAGGTATGTGTGAATTTATCCCGAATGCTTAATCTCTTACACAGATATTATCCTGTTAATGTGCTTGTGTGTGTGTGTGTGTGTGTGTGTGTGTGTGTGTGTGTGTGTGTGTAGAACTCCACTGTCAGTCAAGCATCAGGAGTCAAGAGGAAGAAGATCCAGCTGACCTGGAGGGCGCCTAACAACAGTAACTATGGTGATATCTACTTCAGGTAACTCTCTTTCTCTCTCTTCACTCTGTCACACTCACATACACACAAGAGGACCCTTGTAGGTTACACTATATCATCACCTCATCATAACTTATCCTGAACCCTAATGGTGACATATATAAACTTACTTTTTTAAGTCGCATGTTTTGAAGTAAAAAGAGTTCCTGAAAAAATGTGCAGGTTTTCTCATATTTCTCACATTTTTAGGGTTGATAGACAGTGTGGAGAGACTCATATTTACAGTCACTCCATGATACTGTATAATCTAACCAAACATTTCCAACCTCATGATGGGACATAATCCTGAATACAAACAATATGTGAGATCCACCACCTGCGGAAAAAACATCTGTGATGTCACTGTTAGGTTACTGAGAGGATGAGGTCAGCAGTTGGGACCATTAGTGGTACTGCAACTGACAACCAGCCATCAAACTAGGTCATCCTAATATGCTTCTGTTTTGCTGTTGTCATGGCAGCGCCACGCTGGTGCAGGACTATACAGCATTCTGGGTTCAGCTGAACAGCAGCTCTCTGAGACTGGACAACAGTGGAAGCTCTACAGCTGGAGTGAGTACTGACTGACCTTACTAACTACACACACACACACACACACACACACACACACACACACACACACACAACGCTCCATGTCATCTGAGATGGAGCTGTACTGACAGGCTTCTCGCTCTCTTTTCAGGTCTTTTCCTCATCAGTGATGCTCTTCATCAACCTGCTGAGTCTTTCTGCCTATTGATGGAACACACACACACACACACACACACACACACACACACACACACACACACACACACACACACACACACACAGAGCCTCTTTTTAACTTACATGTTTCTTCTTAAAACAAGTTATGATTTCCCAACAACAATCTTGTTTTTATTTTAATGACATGGAGTTATGAGGTTTTTACTGAACAGAAATGATTTATTTTTTTATTTTAAATTTAATTTGACAAAATACTACAAAAAAAAAAATAGAAATATGTTATTCCAATACAAAGAGGATTGTTTTTCAGAGATGATGAGATGTGATGTTTACATATAGATGGATATCATTATCTTCATCATGGACCACCTAGAGACAGCAGTTATTTTCAGTGTTTCAGTCCTGTTTTGTGTTTTCTCACGTTTGTAGTATCTCATGGTGAAGCAGCTTGTAATCTCACATTTAAGGATTGTAGTCTGGATCTTTATTTGTCCTGGATGATTTCTGGCTAACAGATGAGTAACTGAACAGATTCCTCGGTAACTGTCATATTATTTGAAAGCTATTTGCAGCTTCAAAAACTGTAAGTTTAACTTAGAGCTTCTTCTAAAACATGCATGTGTCCTCCTTCACCTGAACTATTACACATGTGGGTCTATTAGCATGAATGACTAAAACTAAAAACACTGTACCCTACTGTAACCCACCCTCGAATTACACCCTTCAGTCTTCACCCTAAAATTTAATAACACACACACACACACACACAGAGGAAGGAAAGGAGCCAACAGTTTAGTCATGTAACAGTTTATTTAGCATTGCTCTGTCTATGGCAACAGTTACACCAAGCAAACAGAGTGAACAACAACATTACAGATGACAGGCAGACTGATTGAAAGGTGGGCTTGATGCTACATTGTTTAAGTGTCCAGTATTTATCCCTTAAACCCTTTAATACTGTTTAATAAAACTAACATTACAGTTTCACAGACTTTGCACTCTTCTATGTGACTGTAGAGACGTGATGTCACTTTATGAACATCATATTTGTTAAAATACTCGTCTAACCTTGACTTGATTATTTTTATTAAATCATCCTTTGCACAGAGAAACTGGCTCTGCTGGCCATCAGTAAACTGCATTGTGCAAAAGTAGAATATCAAAGTGCTACACTGAATAATACCAGGAAACTGCTCTTTAATGTTTCATTATGTCAATCATAAATTATCTGTTGGTCTTAGACCAGTTATTTCACTTTTCAACAAAGGAACAGTACCTCAGCTTCACAATTATATAAATCACATCAGGCTTTTTAGTCTTTGAGTTTCAGACACAAGAATTCAAAGTAACTACTGGATGTGTAAGGATCGAGTCAGTGGTTTATGTCTGACAGAGAACTTAATACAGGTTCAAACAGAGCAGTGATACAAGTTCAATACATCACAGTGTTAAGATACACACGGTGACTGGTGTTAGCTGGTCTCACAGCCAGTTACACAATATTTCACATCTGTTACTTTCACTATAAGACAGTGGTGTCAACAGCAGGTTGAGATCTACATCACAGTTTGAAGAAACAGCTTTAGAAAGACAAAGCACTAGAAGTCTTCTGCTTCATGGCACTTGGAAAACAACCTTCATGCACTAAACAACTTTTTGAACGTTACTACACAGCTGACCGATGATGACAGAGCACACCATAGAAACATTTAACTACATCATGAGGCTTGTGGGGAAAAACAGGGAAACACGTGGAAGACTTTTTTTTTTTGTTTTTTGCAGGATATTAATTTTACACATCAAAACTAAAAATATTCTAAAATCATGTAGTTGTGTCATGAGTGTCCAGTAAACAGCTGCTCCAAACTGAACCAAAACTGTAGACTTCCTATGACAACAGTTAGGCTTGATGATGTCACCTGTATGTTGTTACACGTGTGTCCACTGTATAAAATGTTGGTTAGTTTGTTGAGCTGTATCTCTATATAGTCACAAAGGCAAAAAACGATGTTTCTTTAACAGCAGATATAAATGAAGTAAGTGTGTGTTGACATAAGTGTGTGTTGATCTTATGTTGAGACACGAGTGACGTGAGGGCAGAGCTGTGACAGTTAGGAGGTAGGATTCAAGCAGTTAATGCACACAGTGGCAGGTTGTTTAAGTTTGATAAGAAAGACATATTTTAGTTCAACTACTGGCTGTAAGGTCAACATGCTTCAATGTACAGTGAGTGATATGATATTTAATATATATCACGACTTGGCTGAAACCAGTTCTATTCATTCAAAGTAGATAATACATGTTCTTATTATTTCAGATGTTGAATACAACTATCTCGTGCCAAAATGTTTTTAAAAATCTAGTCAATTCCACTTCCTTAACTGAATGAAGTAAAAGTTATTTGAGCTGAGCTCTGGTTTAGAAATAATGCTGGTAAATCTTCAAACTAAAGAAAACAATCACTGTTCTAAGCCTCAGTGGCGATTATGTAACAGTTTAGCTTGTGGTTTGTTAATGCACCGGTTTTAGGAGCAAGAGAAAATGCAGCAATTGCTGGTATCTTTCTGTGAATTGCATAAAATGTGATCAAAGTGACGTACAGTGTAAAGTCAGACTGGTGAATGCAGATTTTGAAGTGAATGTGGTTTTAATTGATCTGATTTGGGACAGAATACAGGAAAGAACTGTCATTCTGAACCAAATACTGTGATGGTTTCTACTTTTTAAAAATGAACACTGACACTGCATCAGTTCAGGAGTTGTTACAAGTTTGAAGTAATGGCTCAACCTGGAAAAATGCTGCATTTATGTCACATGGGAAAACTTGAGGTTCCTAGATAAATACAGTTCTAAGTAGTAGTACTAGGTAACTCTGGGTTTAATGATAGAGACCAACAACAGTACTGAGTTATTACTAATCAGTTACGTAATGGTCACAAGTATTAAAATGGCCTGACAAGACAAACTACTCTCTGGACTTTCAGTCTGAGGGTCAGCTTTAAATATGTTTTATCATGCAAACACTTCAACACTTTAGTTTTTTTTCCCCGCAGGACATGAATGCAGCACAGGAACCTTTGTGATGACAGGAAATGATGTCAGAGTTCAGTGTGTGTATTGGGAGTCTAGACTGAGCTACCTGCCTCTTCAGCTCTGGAATTCAGCTTCTTTCTCTCTCAGCTACAACAGGAAGTACGACATTAGCGGGACAGGGCGGCAGACACGTTGAAGTCATCTAGAGGTCGTAGAGGACCTCCAGCACAGTAGCCACAGACCAGGCCTGGGTCTCACAGCTGAATGGGCAGTACTGGCCGTTCTCATTGGTCAGCTCTGGCAGACCCTTCCATGGAGACCTGAGGAGATGGAGAAAATGCATCTCATATCTGTTTATAATTCACTTTAGAATGAATGAGATTGTTTTGTCGATTGCTGTTTCCAAAGTCAAGACTGAACTCTGGAGCTCAATATTCAAAATGCAGCCTCAGCTCATATTTGTTTGTGATTTTAAAATCAAGATGAGAAAACTGCTGGAGCACGGTGTTCATTTATTATGTAGGACATATAACAAGGTAACAGTCCTACCTCTCCAGGTGAGTATAATGTTGTGACAGAACATTTTTGACCAGGGTGACTGTCTTCTTGTAGGTTTCTTCACCCAGCTTCTTGGCAAAGTACAGTTTAGCACGCAAAAAGTAACCTACAGGCCACAGCCACTCCTACAAACACACACACACACAGAGAGAGAGAGAGAGAGAGAGAGAGAGAGAGACATAGTTATTGCATAGCTGGCAGCCATAACAGTGCAGTCTTACTGAACTGCAGTACCACACATCACCAGCAACAGGTTGGTCTGACTCACCGGTCCTTGGTGGTAGTTGAAGCCTCTTGCCACGTTGTAGTTGTCGTTGTCCAGCGCGTTATCATACACACCACAGTACACCATGTCACTAAAACAGACAGGTTATACAATATGATCGAGATACAAACATGGAAACAGCAGCTGTGTGTGTGAGAGAGTTACAGGGACAAAACTACCTCCACTGATGTTTCTACTTCTGTACTACTACAAGTAATGAAACTACTCAACTGCTGCTGAAACTGAACTTTCCATGAGGATTTCTTTTAACCTGCAGTGCCGAACTTTTACATATAAATGAACGTCCGTTACATTTGTTACGTTTGCTAAAAAAGTTCACACAATGCTGATTAAGCCTTTCACCAGTTTTAAACCCTATGTTGGGTGTTCCCACACTGGCTGTTTGGCTGTTTATCATGTGGCTCCTCTAGACTTTCCAAACATTATCGGACCAAATGGATCAAATTCTGATGGTGAAACGAGTCAGAATTCAAAACAATTTATCCACTGTTTCACAGCAGCAACAGTAGGTTACAGCCAGTACTGGCCATTTGGCATACTGGGACAAATCATGGTGGGCCATCAAAACATAATTGGTTTTTACTGGCCCTCTCTGTGTGTGCCTGTCATTCAGGATGAACATGAGAGCTGCTGCTGAGTCACAGCTGAGAGCCCCCCTTTACTCTCACTGCCAGAGGGAGGAGACAAGAGTCTCAAGTGCTAATAAGTGCTAAGACTCAAAAACAGAAATAGATTCAATTAAAATACCATGGAGCAGGATGTGTGGCTCAGGTTTTGAGTTCACAGTATCAAACAGGAAAAAAAAAGGTTGAGAACTGTTTGTCAGGGTGTTTAAGGCTTTATCTTTTATCCTGACAGTATACACTTCACTCAGCTTCATCTGGGGCTTTACAATTGTTTCCTCTGCGTATGTGTGTGTGTGTGTGTGTGTGTGTGTGTGTGTGTGTGTTTGTTGAGAGTATATAAAGATGTATTACTCAGGGTCAAGTGTTTTCATTCCCAGTGGTCCCAGTAATTTCTTCTCAGCCACCTCCAGAGCCTTCCAGGCTCTCTCTACTGTGAACAGCTCTGGAGCCTGTCACACACACACACACACACACACACACACACACACACACACACACACACACACACACAGAGAGAGAGAGAGGGTGTCAACCACTCAGGCACAACTCTGCAATAAAGACCTATTAGCCACTAAAGTTACACATTTATTTGTATTTTTATTATCAACTGTATGCAAGTCTTAGTCTGTCCACTTACCACTACCATGGCAATAGTGAAATTGGGTCTCAGCTGGTAGTCGCACCAGGGGCTGGAGGCTCCATAGCTGTCCTTATAGATACCTTTTTTATGAACAAGGTCGGGGTGCTTCTCATGGGGGTCGTTTGTCTCCCCAGACACCCAGAAACCTGCTTCAAAGGACTTCTGGAGCTGATTGTTCCATTGGGAGTATGGGATAAACACTTCCTTACCTGGAACACAAAGCAAAGAGTTTATTACAGATAGCTGCTGTTATCCAGAGTGCAGGAGACATCTGAATATACTGGTTACTATTCTCCAGTCAGAGCTACTCTACCAAGGCTTTTCTCAACACTTTCTATTACTATAATGTAGATTTGTTCCTCAGTTACTGAAAGCTTTATAAATGTTGTTGTTCTGTAAACCCAGCTTGATGGTTCTCCCTGTATTTAAACATTGAACAACTTATTTCTTATGGTGTGTGTGTGTGCAGTGTGTGTGTAGTACCATCTCTGTGTACTTTAGCTCCATCGTAAGGGAACAGTCCTTTGGCATGGAGCTCCACAACCCAGCGGACAGTCGACTTACTGAGACCAACTATCTCCACCGGTGCTCCATCTCTGGACAGAGAAGGTCCCACAGAAATCAAATGTAGAATCAAAATCAGATGCGTTAAAGTAATCAGATAAGAAAAGCAGCTGGAATAACTGTGTGTGTGTGTGTGTGTGTGTGTGTTACCTCGGAGTAGCAGGCATGCCTTTGTTCCTTGCTCTATCACTTTCTCCCATTTTGTCCATCCAGGTGCCGCAGTTGAAGCGGTTTCCTCCGCTGACGAAGCCCGTCGCTGGATCCACCTTAACAGCCACGTTGAACCCTGGAAAGAAGCAGAAGAGCTCAGAAATACTAGAGTTGGCATTGAAGGATAGTTTGTAAAGTGAGAGTGTGAAATGATTTAAAAGTCTACCAGTCAACCTCTACCTTACCAGTTCACACTAAACCTCCACCTCATCCATCTACATGTATAGTCTGTACCTTCATCTCTCATGTGCATGTCTATCTTGGGTCCAGCGTTTCTCTCTCTGTAGGAAATTCCCTCTAGGTGGCGCTGCAGAGCCTCCTGAATTACGTCATGCAGAGGCTGCTCCTACACACACACACACACACACAACATACATGTTAATACACACATCGATATGATCATGTTTGAATATTTGTATGGCTGAAATTAGTGTTAGAATTTGAGCATTTCTAACTTTGGCGACACTTAGTAGTAGAAATAAAAAATATGTGTGTGTCTGATACATACCACCTCTCCGGGTTTGCAGGGCTCACAATCGTCTGTCGGATACATGCGTGTGACAGGGCAGCGGAGGATTTCATGTCCTTGGGGAACATGGGTAGCGTAGTCCTGCACAGAAGCACATCACAGTTCACAGTTAAGAGCAGCGTTAGCAACAAAAGCATGATGGATGTGAAACCGATTACTGTAAAGAAGCACAAATAAGTTTTTATTACATGAATATTTCTATAATATCTTATACCGGAGAAGCAAGAGGTACTTTGAACCAAACCAAATATTCAATTATTTTTGATATTTGAAGTGTGTGACAGTTATCATCCAACCCTGTGAGTTCTGATTAGATCATGCAAGTGGTTGCTTTCACTATAAATTTCTCAGAGATCCAATCTTTTAAAGATATTTTATTTGAATACAAGTCAAAAATTAAACAAAAATGTGAATACTAATAATGCTCTACATCTGCTAGATGTACAGGTAAATAACTGTTTGTGAACACATTAACAGTATAAACTTTACTGTATAGACGGGTTTCTGAGCAACTTCATCAGTGAGATGCTCACATGCAGGCAGAGAACAACATGAAAGGATGAGAGTTGCACATAAGTTCACCTCTAAACAGTAATTAACTGGTCTCCAGCAAGCTGCTTTATTTCTAACTACTGAAAAGTCCATTTTAAAGCTATCAGGACATTTGGGCAACATGTTTTCTATCTTCCTGCTGAGCTTGCATCCTTCATTGTTTGTAAAGTTGAAATCCGTCTATAAGGTGATAATGTGTCAGTTTTGTGTTTACAGCTTGTTCAGCTGCCCCCAAATGCAGCTTTAAGTTCTTATGTATCTATCTCTCCATCTATTACTTTTCTTTCTATATTACACTTTGCTCCTACCTGGATGCACTGCAGCCACCACCACACAGCATCACGACAGTTGTATCTGGCACAGAGACCCTCACCCAGCAGGTTGGGGATCAAACCGTGACGCAACGTCCCCGCAAAGGCCAGGATGATGTTACTATGAAGACCATATGACAGGAAGGTTAATTTTAGAGTTTAGTCACTGTGGGCTTTGAAGGCTGATACTCAGACAAATTATATTTAGCGCTGACATTCAAAATTAAAAGACATCTGAAGCAGCTATTATGTAAGACACAAAATCTTATTCATGAAAAAGAGAATCCCACAACTTCTTATACATTCAAAATGTCTCATCAGGAATTATTCAGTACACACACACACACACACACACACTCACACACACATACCGGGCTTCAGCGTGTCTCCCAGTAAGCAGCATCAGTCCTCTGAGAGCAATGAAAGTGTCTCTGCCCCAGCAACGGAAAATTCCAGCAGAGAAATGAGGGAGACCTGAGAAAATATCAATTAGTATGTCTGTTAAATCAGCAAAATGACTGCCCACCTACTGTATATATATACATATTATTATAAATATCTAATTTCATCTTCATCTCACACTTCTGGAGATCAAAAACCATGAAGTCATCAATTAATTCTTCAATGCAAGCTTGATAAAACTGATATTTTATTGTATTTACTCGTAATTATTGCCACAGAAACAACATAATAAAGTCTCTGTTGTTAGTCTACCTGCAGCCAGTGAGACACAGCACTGCTCCTTGTGGTTTGTGATTGGACTGATGCGATAGGGGACGTCCTGTATTTTGGCGGAAAGGGGAGGCAGGGCGGAGAAGCGTCCGACACCGCACATCTGGACCGAACCCAACGCCAGGTGTCGCACAAAGGTGGAGCCTTTCTGGATGAAACTGAGGGAACAAAGAGACAGAAGCTCCAGCGAGGCAGGAAATGTGCTCATTCAATGACTCAGTCCTTCAAATTCATTGTTTTAGATTTTAAAAAAGACAGTTTCCACCATCGAAATCTCATAAAAACTTTTAAAAAACTGCTCCGCAAATGACTGAGGATGTTCATAGTTATCATGAGTGCACAACATCACGTACCTTGACATGAGTTTAAAAGTTGCATCCAGAGCCGTGGTGTAGGTTGATACCAGGATAGCATCAAAATAACAGGGGATGAGGTAGCGCGGGATGTGTTTCAGGTAGTCGAACATGGCTGCCAACCACTGACCCACCTGCAGACACACAATGTTGCAATAAATGATCTGTTCCAGGATCAGCATATCATGACAAAGTGTTAATCCTCAGACACCACAGTTTTCAGAACCATTTTTTTAACTCCCTGTTAAAACCTTACCTGTGCCAGTGATCCCCCTCTGTGTACCAGTCTGTTGGAGACAAAGTCTATCAGCCAATCTCCTTGTCTGAGGTTATCACACACAGGATGGCCCAGGTCATTGTTGGGACGAATATCAGCCAGCACAGATATAAGACCTGCAGATACACAACAACAGATATATTTACACACCTGCGGTGACAAATACCAGGGTGGCTGTGGCTCAGGAGGTAGAGCAGGTTGTCCAATAATCACAAGATCAGCGGTTCGATTTCCCAGCTCCTCCAGTCCACATGTCAAAGTATCCTTGGGCAAAATACTGAACACAAAATTGCTCTTGAAGGCTGTACCAGTGTGTGAATGATTAGAAAAACTCCTCATGATGAGCAGCCTCTGCCATCAGTGTGTGAATGGGTGAATGTGGCTTGTAGTGTAAAAGAGCTTTGAGTGGTCAGAAGACTAGAAAGGCGCTATATAAATGCACTCCATTTACCGTTTTACCATTCAACCACTGTGTGAAAATGGGCGCACACAGTCTAACTACATATTAAGTGTGTGTGCGTATGTGTCTGTTTTTCCAGACAGCAGGGTAAAATCATTGCATGGTATGTCAGAAGCATCTTGCATATTCACTGTAATGAAACTTTGTAATCTGACCACTACAAAGCTACATAGGATATTTAATTCTATTTATAGGATATTTAATTCTATTTATAGGATATTTAATTCTTGCTATTTTTTTGGAGAATATTATAGTTTTTGCAGTACACTGTTTATACTTCTTCTATACTACCGTAAAAGCTATGTGTAACTGGTTTTGGTTATCAGTTCATATATTAATTAATGTATCTACTGTACCTTGTAGTCCAGCATATTTGAAGGTCTCCCATCCTGGGATACTGTAACAGCCTCCACCATCCTCTTGTTCTTCTGAGTCGCAGCGAAACAGCAGGGTATTCAGGTCTGCCAGTGTCAGCGTCGACATCAGCCTATGGAAATCACACACACACAAAGCTAAGAGTCTATATATGGTGCTTTATAGAATAAAATACTCAAACCACACCAAACTTTTTATCTGTAAAAAAACCCCAACAAAAACAGCCAGAAACGCAGCTCTCTGCCAGCTCCTTAAACCTGGCACAGTAGATCTGTGTGTTGTACAGATAATCCATGAGGGTATGCTTTTAAACCCAGTAATACAACTTGCAACCAAAGTACATGATCTTTTGTTGTCTCATGTGCTTGAAGTTAGGGAACATACTGTATTTGATTCAAGTTCCTTGAAGGGTTTGCTGGTCACAACAAGCATAAAGCTTTAGCTTGAAGTGTCATAACCCTAACCCCAACCCTAACCCCCTAACCCTAACCCTAACCCTAACCCCCTAACCCTAACCCTAACCCTAACCCCCTAACCCTAGCCCTAACCCCAACCCTAACCCCCTAACCCTAACCCCAACCCTAACCCCCTAACCCTAACCCTAACCCCCTAACCCTAACCCCAACCCCCTAACCCTAACCCTAACCCCCTAACCCTGACCCTAACCCTAGCCCTAACCCTTAACAAAAAAATCCTCAACACAACATCCAATTTACTTGTTGTTTTCGAAGCTTTCAACCCGTAGCTCCATCAGGGGAGGAAGGCCTCAAGATGTGGTTGAATGCTTCAGAAACAACAAGTAAGTTGGAATTGTTGAGAATTTTGCAGCTGCACCCTGCATCCCATGTACTGTAGCGTGAGATTACATGAGGTTTACATGAGAAGTAGCTGTGTAACTCTCAAACTGATAACAAAAAAAATACCCATGCCATTTCACAAAATACTGTACTGGCTCATCGTCAGCAGAAAAACTCTTAAGTTAACAGATCAGAGAACTGATCTTTAATAAGTGCTTCTGTTCATCTACAGTATCATCATTTATTTCATCTAGAAAACTAAACAAATGAGTCAAGGTTGATTTAACCTTTAATACAGATACAGAAATAGAAAATGGTTACAGAAAAGGTATGAGGAGTGTGTTCAGGTCCATGCCGACTCACTGTGCCAGTGGTTTCTGCAGGGCCTCTGGTGGGTTTTCATCTACTAGACTGCCTCTTTTGTATTTTGGGCTGAACTGGGACAGATAGTACCTCAGCACCCCAACCAGCTTCTGAGCCTTGGGGTCCAAACTGACCCTGTGAGGAGGACAGAGAGATGACCATCATGTAAAAATGTCCACATTTATAAAGCTAGTAAAGCAAGTAAATGTCCCTGTAATAAAAACATGTGCTTAGCAATTTTTATTGATATCTTACTGTATGTGTTGCAGTGTGTTTGTGTTTTACCTGAAGGCGATGACGCTGCCAGGTGTCAATTTCTGAAAGGTGAGTTCTTGCACAAACTCTGATCGACCTTTAGATGTCACCCCAGCGTGCCTCACCACTGTACTCTCCTGTAACTATATATTCAATCAATATTATTACTGATATGTTCATTTGTTTCAGGAATATACTCAGCTATTCAATATATATGAAGACAAAACTGCAATCATTATATCATTTACCGGTATATGCTCTTTTATTTCCACTGTGTATTCTGGCATGCCATTGATGTGCTTGTCATCCTTCCTGTAGCTCCCAGCATGCCTCTCCACTGTCCTGGCCTCCAACACAACTTCCTCTATCTTCCCTGGAGAAATAATATCATATAATGTAATGTAATATAATAGTAAATCAATAATCAAAACAGAAATACATGTTTGATTGCATCACAAACTTTTAGTGAGATCACCTACCAGGTATGAACATTGGTGGGACGTTGGAGCCGTACTGGTGGGTTTTGGGGTTCCAGAAGGCTGTCCTACACACTGACACCACAGACTGGTGGGTGCTGGGACAGTGACGAGTAACTGCAACTACATCTGCATCAACCTGGTCTACATACACCTGTGGAGGAGATAATTCACATTAGGTTTAAGAGATTAAAGTTCTGCCTGTTATCAGCAAGTCAGCAAGTCAAGAGTGTTGCATGTTAGCACCTTTAACGGAGAGCCTAATGACCTAAAAGCACTGTTATTGAAAGAGTGTGATACACAGACCTGCATGAATCCCTGGGCAGCCAGTTCCTGATGCAGCTTGTTGAGCGCCCGTTTCCCGGCTACGATGCCAGTGTGGGGTCCAACCTCACCAGTGGAGGAGGGGGATGCAGAAGCGTTCCACTTGGGGTAAAAACGCTCCTCCTTCACCACAGAGATCTACACACACAAAGACTTTCAGTGGATTTGTATTATGATGATATGATCATATTGTGTTATTGTTTTGCAAAAGTCTGTAGTCCAAATTAAGAGATCAAAATTAGTAATATAAATGAACAACTGGTGGTATTTTTAATTCCATGACATATGCCATTTATACCATGTATCAAGTGGCCATGGTGCACTAAAAGCAGGATAAAACCCTCCAAGTCGTTCCATGTAATGGATGACATGGAGGCCATTACAGTCATGGAACAAACAACTTGGAGGTTTTTATCTCTTATGTGATTTTTGCATACATTAACTATATCATGATATATTGTATATTGATATCAGTAAATATGCAGTATTGATTTCAACCATATTACCCAGCCCAAATATCAGCTCCCCTTGTAATGAAAGTAGTAGAACAGGTATATGTTGTAACCAGTTTACATTTATATAGAAGATAGAAAAGACATTTGGTAGATCCTCCCGTACAATCAGCTTGCATGTATATACCTGAGTGACCAGAAAAACACAACTAACCTGATGTGGTACTAATTCATCGTATCCTCTGGTGGAGCCAGTAGCACAGCAGGCCATAGAGACGATAGCAGAACTGGGCAGAGAGTCCAGCGCTGAACGCAGCTGTATGACATAAACAGAGAGTCCATTAAGTTATGTTTTACTTCATGAGTCTTTGAGCAGTTAAGTAAAAATAGCAGCAATAGAATTTTGTCCACTATTACATAGGAATTTTAAACATTGCAGGAATTATGGAAACAGGAATTTAGCCAACTTTGCTGCATTTAACACCAGAGCTGGGATCGTAAGAGCTTGGAGCAGGAAACACAACCACTCTGTGTTGTGCTGCTGTCCTCCACTTCCATCATCTTGCGGCAATTCATTTTGAAAGAGCAACAGCCAATGGGGAAACGCTAGCACTCGGCCAGCCAACCAATGGTGAAACTTCATCACTCACTCAGTCACGGACAACTGCGTTATAGGGCTGGTCCATGGCCAGTCCAGCCAACAATTGGTTATCAGCATCTTTAATCACCCAACCCCAACCCAATCTGACACGGATAGACACCCACCTGTATGGGACACTCGTTGTCATGGGTTACATCAAGGAACATGGCGTGGGCGATGCAGGGCATCAGTGGGCGGAGACTGGGCTGAACAAAGGCTCCTACTGGCTCGCCTCCATAACGATATACCAACCGGCCCTCCTCATGGCTGTCACCAGCTGACATGGCCTCTGTAAAATGGTGGCAGGGGTACAGAGAAAGACAGAGAATGAAGGCATTGTGGGTATAACCATTATCACAATCCATACTGCTAATGCACCGCGTGCAAGTCCACAAATTCAAGCATTTCGTGCAATTGTGGCCAAAACCTCATCTGTCGAGCTGAGAGGTTTGGACTTTGAGAGCTGATGGACAACACATGCTTCTGTAAGTAAACAGAAGCAGGCTGGGCATGTGTCTGTGGTACTATTGAAAACTGTCAAAAGTCTGGTCAGATTTGTAATCTCATTACTTTTCCTTTCATCAGACAGTTCCTGATTTAAATATTACTTTAAATCATTATTTTATTTAGACAAAGCTTTGGCGTGTCACACATGACATACGGTGTTTTGCAGAAAAAGATGTTTGTATTTCTCAAAGTAAAGTCTTGAAAAAGTCTCATTTTGGTATCAGTACTGGGACTCAAGTATAGTATCTGTGCTGTTACTGAAAAATGTCAAACTTACTGTATACTGCATTAAAGAAACCAAACAACACTTTCTCACACTTTCTCCTCCCACTTTCTGAATGTGGAATTTATGACTAATGGCTCACCACTTTAAGAAATTTTCAGTCACCAGTGTATGTATGCTTATATGCAAGGTTAAGATGAATGTCTGCTTTCACGCAACAAAGGTGGACAATAGTTGTTTTGATATGATTTGATTTTGAACTAAGCTCATGGCATGATTGGTCCAGATCGTTTCTTATTTTTAAAACAGTTTTTAGATGTTATATTAAACTGGATTTATGGCATATAATCTGCTATTTTAATGTCAGAGGGTAATTTTGGGAATTGTGTTTAAATACAGACAGGACAAAATGCAGATAAATGAGTGCAGAAACATAACAAATGCAGGTGCTTCCATACAGGGAATGATCACTCACTGAATGGTTTGATGAGTATGAAAATGAAACCACTCGTCTTTTGGAAGAATGCTGTTCATCCCACCAGTAGAGTTACACACACTTGGAGAATCTCTGACAAGGAGCACTGAAGCTGCTCTGGAGACTCGTGGGATAACAACACCTCACTAACACACTGCATGTTGGTTTTTACTGCCACCAATCTGTATCCACCAACAGTAAATAGCATATACAAGCAACATAAATACCTACCTTGGTATCCCAAACTGTCTACTTTGTCAATGTTATTGAATATACAGTACAGTATATGTAGGTGTATGCAGGACTGTACCTCTTATCAGTGATGTAATCCCTAGCTCGGTAACGAAGATATTATCCAGTTCCTCACTGCCGGTGAACAGTTCAGCCACCACATACAGGTTAGGACACACTGTTCTGGCCACGTCCAGCATGTACTGGTCAACCAAAGCAAGGCAACACACCGAAACCAGTGCAAGAGGTCAGTATAAGGAGGGAGGGAAGGAGGGAGGGAAGGACGGAGGGAGGGGGCAGAAGGTGAGCAAAAAAAAAAAAAGATTGGAAAAAGGGAAAAAGAGGAAGAGGAGGAGGAGAGTTAATGTGAAGGGGTTAGTGATAACAGGCCTCAAAGTAACCACAACATGCAGTCAAAGAACACAGACAGTGAAGAGTAATAAAGAAAGAGATAGAGAGACAGAGGGGATGTTTGGGTATGGAGAGGCACAATGCAGCACAATGCAGTGAGAAGAGAAGAAAAGAGACAAAAACATGAAGTTAGTTCGTGCATGAGAGTTGTACCTCGGATAAGGCTGCTAATTCCCAGCCGGTTAACAAACACATTGTCAATGAGCTCGCTGCCTGTAAACAGCTCAGCTATCACATACAGATTGGGTCTGACCAGTCTGGCTGCATCTAACATGGCCTGGATGAGACAATACACCAGCATTACAGACAGGGAGAGAGGAAGAGTCAGTGGTTAACACATTAAACACGTTAATTACATTAAAATATGCATCAGCAGTTAAAAGACTGGGCTTTAGTGTTATAAAACCAGTCTATACAAGGTGAAGTGAAAAAGTCCTAATCCTGTGTCCCTGTGTTGATTATTCAATTATTTATCATATTTATCATTTTGGAGAATTTTCAAAATCTGTCTTTTTTTCTTCCTGTCAAACATTAAAATATTAGTGATGACTCATCTTGAACACAATATGGTTTGGAATGACTAACCCCACTCATCATATAACACCATACTTGGCTATTAGCTTGTGTGTAGCTAGCAGAGTGATGGATTGGATTTCAGCTAGCAAAATATACATTTATTTACATTTCAAGAATACGGTTGATGTCTTTCTGCAGCTCCATATTGTGCTCATAGACTATATATACATTTTAACATTATTTTTACTTTTATATACAGACTACATATGATCACACTGTATTCACTAAGCCTTTCCCACGTTTAAGCAAACCAATCACATCTCTAGGATTTGATTCAAGAAGCTAAACACTCTCATTTCCATGTCACTGTGACTTTAAAGCTAAAATATACAAATTATATGATGATTGATGTAAATACAGTAAATAAAGACAATACAAACATTATATCAGCCTGTGTTTCTATGTGTTCATGTCTAAATCTGCCCTTGGCATGAAAATGTCTGTCAGTGGTGTTGGGAAAAGTATGTCTTCTGTAGGTATATGATATTATTTAAGCTAGTGGTGAGCTGTTGTGTCTGTCAAGGTGAGCAACAGTAACAATGAAAGCTAATAGCATGAAAAAAGCAGTAAAACTATGTTCAAACACAGTAAACATCAGTGTTGTTTTGTACTATCAGTTACTTGAACACCTGTGGAGGCTTTGCAAATGCACTAGACTTCATTTCAGAGACAAAAGGATGGCATGTTGTAGCTTTAATAACCTAATGTAGCTAAGAATATTCAATTTAGCACTTTTCAGAGAGTGAGCAGTCGCCTCCATTGTTTCCCATGTAAACACCGCTGCAGCTGTGCTACTCAGGTGGCAGCAACAGCAAAGCGTTTTCAACATGCCAGTGTAGCTTGCTGTGTTTCCATGACAATCACCGAAAACACACTAAATAAAATGATGCGGGAGCTAATTTTAAACATAACAAAAATAATCTTGGAGCAACATCAGTTTTGAAGTTTGATTATTAGCTATATGAACAATGTTTATGATATTAGTCAGCTAAACTTGCTATAATAATCTTGTCACGCTGATAACCCTCTCCTCTATTTTAGGGTACATTCCGCTCTATTTAACTGTGTCATGAGATCACAGTAGGTTTATAGCAGCAAAGTGTAGCAGATGGTACATTAGTTAGTAAGATTGGATGTAGCTGGTATCCAGGAGTTGCATCTATTCAAAATCCAGACCATCAACTTCAGCAGGAATCACCTGATCATTGTGTGCTCATTGTGCTCATCGCCATATTGCTCCCATAACTATGCACTAGTATGGGTCTTTAAGTGAGCTTTCAATGGACAATTATGTGGGAAAATGAAAGATGAACACTTCACATTCAAGGTAAATGTGATATGTTTACACATCTCCACATTATTTCTGTTTTTGAGTATAAAAATATACTTCTGTTACTTGTTTGGGGTACAGTGTACTACTAACTGAGCAAATTTTCTCTTTGGATTAGTTTTGTTACACCATGATGTAACATATTTACACTGAGAAATGGGAACATTTACTACAGGGTTGGTTGTTTACATGTTCAGACAGGTCAATATGTTTGTCATTTATCCAGATTATGCAGTGTGACTAAAAAAATAGTCAAAAATAAAATAATAGACACCTGTCTGATGTAATGTAATGTAAAACGATAAGCCTGCAATACATGCTGCCTAACTCAGAATGTTCAATGTTTGCTGAGACAAAGACTTTAGTTTTTAGTGTCTGTGATTCATTTCTATGGGGCTCAACTGCAGTGGATTTCATTACAGTGTACGTGGATTTTTAAATTTTTCGGTCTCTCAGTGTATTTAAACACATCTACTTGACTATATGACGATACCTCAGCTACATGTAAGGGTGTAGAGTGGCAGTTGTCCAGTCTGACTCCATGGAAATATTTGGCTGTGATTTCGGTGTATTTCTGCATGTGGGCCCACAAGTATGGGCAGTCCTCGGGTCCCTTGCCATAGCGAAGTTTGACGCTGTCACCCCAGCAGATCAGCTCTCTACGTATGTACACGTTGGAACCTGCAGGGAGCAGAGAAACACACCAACACTCACACAGTCATTCAGACAGTTCAACATGTAACCTGAAACTAGCTTATTCTCATCTTAAACATACAAATCCAACTGTGTTTCATACCAAACAGAAATGTTTTTAATCGCTATATAATCACTTCTTCTAAAGCATCTGGACTACATTTTGGTTTTAGATAACATTAAGGCTAAATTACAATCTTTATCTCTTGCAGTGGTGGTAATGTTGTTGCTGTGGTGGTGCACCACTGCTAAATGAACACATCAATATAACAACATATCTAACTGATGCAAATGGAACAGAATATGCTTTTTTGTGGCAATTGGACAAATAAAAAGAATATGCTTCTATTTCCAAATCAAAGGATTGCAGTTATCAAAACGTCTACATTGTTGTATCCGATAAATAAATGAATTAAAATCATTGGATGTACAAATATATCCAATAAATCTGATCTCCACTGCCTGTCTTAGTTACAGTATGTTTTCCTCTCACTTTATTGTTTTTGCACCTGATGTTTACCTGGTTCAGCAAAGTTGCGCAGCGGATCATCACCCATCACCCAACCGTTGTGAGCCAGGAAGTGACAACTCTTGTCTGGCTGGTCCATCAGCACCATCTCCTGCGCCAGAGTCATTTCCGGAAATGGGAAGGTGAAATACCTGAGATAGACAGATGAAAACACTCAGATATTATCATGAACCTCATATCCTGCTATTGGGGAAATGATTTAGCTTTGCTATTTATACTTGGCATCACTATGTGTCTCTATCATCCACCTTAACTGTTGCAGTTCACAAACAGGAGGAAGCTATCTTGAGTAACTGACAGTAAAAGGCTGAGTTGTGCAACTAGTTTAAATAGGAATGAGGGTTGAACTGGTGCAGTATTTCTGAATAACTACTTGGTATATAATTTTCACAAAATTCATCCCTGAGTGTCAAAGTGAGGGCTCTGAGCAGAAACATCGACATCTGAAGAAATCCCTTTTCCTTCAGGACTCAATGATGGAAAGTACAACTGATATTCACTCATCCTGTGTCATCCCTGCTGCTTTGTGTATTAATTCCTCCCAACACACAGGCTTATTTTGTTTCTGTTAGTGTATAGTAGTTCATATAGTTTGGTAATAAAACATATAAAAAACAATCCATATCAAACATGGCAAAAGCTGACTCATTAAAGTCAGATGTTGATATTCTTTGCATATCATACTGTATCTATCCCATTCCTCTTTAAACCTGTTACCTGGTAACCAGAGGGTTTTTCCTGGTAACAGGCCCCAGTTTGGGGCCATGGTCAGCCAGACGCTCATACACTACATTTCCCACAACACAGTTGGCAGCCTGGAGGAAAAATGAGAAAGAACATAATGAACATTTGCCAACTTTCTATCCAAATACACTGTAGCACACATTTTTATTGAATTTCAAGAAAATTGGCGACATTTCTATCCACTGCTGTTGTGTGAATTATAGGAGATGAACAGTTGGTGGTGATAAATCTTCAGTCAGTGCCATTGAACCATTATAGAGGAAGAGGACACAATGAGATGACATCATTAAAAGAGCGGCAGTCAAAGCTCAAATAAGGGAAAACCATGTGGAAAACGTGATGGAAATTTGACATTTCTGTTTCAAGTATTCACTTTGAGATTACAGTCTCATCATCACTCCACACATATCTGATGTTTTCAACTCTTCAGTGGAAGCTTTGCACAGTATGTACAGTGCCATGCCAACAGGTGTCAGGTTTGGCTCCAGCTGGCTCCCATGTGCCCTCATGTGTGGCTGCTACACTGTGACATGTCTGACCTTTCCTTAAGTGCTTGCTCATATTATGCTGTTGTACTGCATTCTGCCATTAGCAGGTACCCTGCCTGGTGATAGATTACACTTAACCCTACCTGTTCCTGGTGCTGGTGCATGATGTGGTATTGTTCTTCATTCAGCTCGTCCAGCTTCTGTCTTAGCCAACCACAGCAGTCCTCTATGTGCTGTGGAGAGTCGCTGTAAGGAAAGGCAACATTAAACAAACGCTACATACATTGTTTAAACTAAAAATAACAGTAACAGCTTATGGTTTTGAGTCAGACCTGTGAGGTACAAATGTCTCCAGAGCAGAGTCCATGTCCACTGTGTTGCCATAACGACGGTAATGTGGGTCCTTGATGATCCTCAGGCCCTTCCTCCCTCCAGTCTTACTATGGTCCGGCTTGGCGCCTTAAAACAAACACAAGATCTGTTAAATAACATTTTAAGCAGATGTTTCTATACTAGCATCATTAGTCACTGAACAGACAGACATTTGTGTTGCTGTCTGTCTTGGTTCAGGTATCTGTCAGTTTGAAAAACTTCTTAAGACTTTTCTTATGGCTCAGAAGGACATATCATAAGCATTGTACAATATATAAACACACCTCAAGTGATGTTTTTATTGATAAATAGTGTAGAATTCAGAGCAGAGATACTTCTCTGAACTGTGTTATTTTGATTTAAAAAAAACTACTAAAATCTACCTGCAAAATCTTGTTTTTAGCATGTTTTAAAAGCGCTCCAACCATTATGAGGTTTTACAATGTTCAGTGGTGATGTGTCTACACACCGTCCTGCAGCAGGGTTCTGAACCGCTTGATAGTGTTCTCCACTTTGACCTGGTTGAACTCCCACAGTTTGATCTCAGGATACACATCCATCCACAGCACACTACGGATGGCCTGATACACACAGAGAGACAAAAAAAACAGGCAGGCAAACACAGAAGATTATAATTCATCAAATGAAAATATTTGTGACTACAGCTTTTACTGCAAGTGTTTGGCAAGTAGAGTATTTCACTAGATGTGCCAATTCATGTTAGTCAGCAATACCAACTGTGTTGTTTCCTCATAGTGATTTCATTCACTGGCTTTTCATTTAGCAAGTAGTCCGACATCCCTGTGAAATCCTGTCAGTGGTTATTCATTATTATGTAACACAATAACAAAAAGCTTCTTTGTGTTCTTTATCTGAGTGTGGACATCACTTATTCAGACTTTACTCACATCAAACTCACTACCAACAGTTAATAATGCAGGAAAACACATTCAAAGTCACATACTGACAAAAATACAACAGTTCCTTTCTCATCTGCCTGCCGTTCCACAGATTACACCAATCCATGAGCTCTCTGGTGTTTCAAACAGAGACAAGCACATTCTATTTGTCATTTCCTACACATTTTTTCAACTCCAAATCTAATTTTTGTTCTGCTACATCTATTGTTCTGGCATTTTGCTGCATCCAAATGTAAAGGTTATGGAGTAGTTAAGGCTGTCAGATGATCCACAAACAAAGGTTGTCTACTCTATAACACAGTCATGAAGTGTGTCACATGCACTCTTCTCACAGTCTCACAGTTGAGCAAGTGTGCACTAATCACAACTAAACACTGTTTGTACTCACATTAAGATGGCCTTCATTTGTAATATTAGGAGGAAGTCCTTTAGATGCGTAGCGTCCATCTGCTACTCTGGTGGTTAAATGCCAGATGGCTCTGTCCAACACCCAGGCTGCACGCAAGTGAGGAGAGTTCACCAAGTTGTAACCACATTCTGGATGCTTTCGGATCCATAGACTGTTAGCCGCTGTAAAGAAAAACAGAATCAAAATCACCATTTAGCTGTTTAAATGACAAATGATTACAGTGATGAATGCTGGAACACACACTTAAAACTGATGGCAACAATAGTGAGGATGAGCTACAAAAGGAATCATGTAGTTATTTATATTCACAGCTGGGAAAATGTTGTTTTGAACTGCCTTTCATCAACTCCACTGAAAGAGATGATGGTGAAACCAAATGGATACTGAAATGTGGCATGCTCTTTAAATAAAGTTTGCTTACTGGTATTTTTGTACAACATTAAGTTATTAGACAAGAAAATATGTACAGTATATGCATATATAAATGGGTGCAAGTGGATAAAAAAGGATGTCATATCATATATAATACTACATTTTGGCCGCAGACAATGAGCCAGCTTGATTTAAATAGTTTAGAAAAAGTTGCCATATTCAATAAAACTCATCTACATTCCCTCTCAGTGAGAATTACATTTTTTTCTAGCTCTTATCAGAGATCTACAGATAGTCTGACAGTCAGTAAAGCAACCACTCAGTCTGTCGTTAACCTTTCAAACAGGCTCATTTTACTGCCTGACCTTTTCTGTTAGAGGGAGGGGGGATGAGGTGATAAGGGTAGAAGGGTACACAGTGCTAACATAAGAGAGCACGTACAGTACAGAGCTGCACACATGACTTACTTTCATGTTAGTGTATTCAGTTTTTATTCATAATCTACATCCAATTACATGCATTTGAATGTATCAGCATTCTGACCCCAAAAACACATGAATGTGTAGTTGTTGTAGTTATTATAATCTAGGTGGATATCCCTTCACTATAATGTCAAACCTTATTCTTATTTTTTATTTATTTATGTGCTACTCTGTGTAATACTTCACTCAGTGGGGTCACCTTCCTCTCCTCACTGTTCCCCCTATGGGCTAGTAGTTATGGCTCGCTGCCAGTGGCCTCTATTAATGTGAAGTCCATTACTGGTTTAGCGTGCTGCTCACACACACTATATATTTCACAATGTGTGTGTGTGTGTGTATGGAGAGAGAGATTAAGTGAGGGAGTGGAGGAAACTATACTCTGAAAGCCACTGCTGTCTGGACGGTTGTGTTTTATAAGAAAGTGATACATAAGAAGTAATTAAATTCTTTTAAAGAATCCACCAAACATTTAATAATGTACTGACATTACTAATTACAGAGGAGATTTGACAACATTTGTTATGATTTGCATTCCTAAGTGCTACTGTGGCTAGAGATTGTATAGATCTCACTGCTGAACTGAGTGTGTTGCTGTTACTACCATTTATTTTTACTAATTCCACTACTTGAATTAGTCTTGTTATATCCTTGTATTTCTCAATGTATCGTTGGAATGACCCAGTTTAATCTGGGGGTCAATAAAGTTTCACTTAATCTGATTTGATCTCACCCCTGCCAATGTCAACACATTATGTGTATACTGTAGAATGATGTTAGTGACACAAAAGCACTGATCTGATGACACATTGTTGGCAGCTGAATTCATATTTTCTGCCTGCAGGACTTTTCTTTTCACTATTTGGTAACATTTTTGTGAATGACACTTGCCTGCAATTGGATCAGAACATGGGGCCTTAATTATGTTGAAGATCAAATCTCATGGATGCACACCTACTCATGGACAGATGACATTCATCAGATTGAAACAATCGATTTACAACATATTTATATTTATAGTTTGCTGAATCTGATGTGGAACACTCATATAATCAAACCTCATGGAAAAAAGCCAGAAAGATTTAGGAGAAGAATTTTGAGAACGTTCTTTCATGAGGTCTCCCAGGGATGACATGTTCTATATAAATAAAGCTTACCTGTCCTTAAAGTCCCATAATATTTTTCTGACTGGTGTGAAATTGACAAAAAACCTATCACACACATTAATACACAAACACACACATAGCCACTCACCAGTATGATTATACACTACATCGGTAATACACAGCAAGCCCCAGTCTTTCCTTAACTTCTCCACCAGCGCCCCCACATCTTCCCAGCTGTAGTTACGACCTTCAGGACTGAACTCTGGGTTAAAGGACAGCTGGTCCGCCAAGGAGTAGCAGGACCTAGACTCTCCTAGAGTCTGCAGGGGCGTGAGGTGGACCATGTTGTATCCTGGGAGAGGACAAGACACAGAAACACTCATACTGTTAATAAAGCAACACACCATAGTGTTTAATACTAATAATAATAATGAAAATGTGCATTATGTGTAGTGAGAGAGGCTCAGGATACACTGTCCTACTGCCGTCAAACATTGTACCTGCACACACACACACAACAAGGGTAATAATTCAATTCAAATAAAATAATATAATATGATAAATAAAGTACCAACAAACAAACACACACACCTGTCTCCTTGGACACTCTTAACCTATCCGTCCAGTCATCCAAGTGTCCCAAACATTTGGACAGGTAGGTCTGGATGGAGATGCAGTCTAATGGGAGGACATGGTTTTCTGCTCCAACAAGAAGGACTGGGTTGACTACAAAGTATCCACCTCCTGACCGCTCTTTGTCTCTGTGGGGAAAAGATCAAATTCAGAAACAATACGAGAGAGAGAGAGAGTGCTAAAAGATGATTAATAAGGTTGAGGTGATGAAAGAAACCACAGTTATATTAATGGAATGAACTGATTGCACTGTTCTGTAAGAAGACTAGCAGACTAAGTATTAAACAGCTGGCAGATGCTCTCAAGTCTTCCATTAGAAGAATTTACTTATATAAAAGGAAAACAGGATGTATTTGAAAAGGTTTGGGGATCATTTATCATTTTTGTTAACTATATGGACCTGACATCACAGTAGACATTCTGAACTGGCAATAGACCAATATTGGCACTATGAAGCCCAATTCATTTTTGGTTGAAAAGAATATGCCAGCTGACAAAAATGTCTAGTCACACTTTATTAAAAACACTGGAACAGTATTGTAAGAGTATTAGCATTTCATGATACGTCAGTCGTCACATTTTGAATCCATTTCAGAGATATTTTGCAGGTCCACTCTGGCTCTAAAATCATCAGTATTTGATCTCAACATTGCATGGAATAATATTTTGTGTCTGAAATGTCTCCTTGTTAAAATCCTTTAACTAATATTTACTCCTCGTTGAGAAATCCAGAATCTATGAATATGCAAATAATTTTTATCTTACAAGTCTAACTGTTGGACACAAGACGTCTCCTACTTCAAGTTACCACATCACACTTGTGTAAGTTACATAACTAGTTGTGATGTCACAAATCATGCTCATAGGTACATGCCTTAAACTCAGATTTAACGTGAACACCTTCAGCAAAAACAAACTCTGCACATACATCATTCTGCACAGAGAAGAGAGCAACATCCAAATGAAGGAACAAGAAGAAAAACAATATCGAAGGACCAAAACCAGTATCAGGAAATCTTTGGTAGATATTACAAATTGAATTCTCTACTTCATTCTTTCTACGTCATTTACAGGATCTTACCCACGAGTAAAGTAGTACTGATAGGACCCGGCTGTGGTGAGGTCCAGAGAGCAAAACTTATCAGAGTCATCCTCCCTTCCTGTTGGGTAGTTCCACTGCAAAACACGGTAGTTGTTCCGGTTAAACTTCTGTCCAGCAGGTGGGTAGTTGGTGTGCACCGTAACCGTCCTCCCCTGAAGACTGGGACCCAGTTGGAAGTGGAGCTCAAAACCTGAGGAGAGTTTGTTTAAATGCTTAGTATGACTGTGCCATGTTTCCCACAAAGTTACACTTTGTTTCCATTCTATGTTTTAATTTAGTTCATTTCTATGTCATTTGTGTAACTGAAAGTATCAGATTTCATTGAAAAAGGATCATTAGCGTCTGCTTGCTCTCTCATCCACACTTGACCTTTTATAGTCTCAACATTTGCACCGTAACATAACTTTCTAAACAATACAGAGACACAGCTCTGCAGCTCTGAAATAAACAAAGGAATGTTTTACACATAAAGTCACTTATGATGAGATTAGCCAAAAAAACGTCAGTCTTCCTGGTCCTCTGCAGTCTGGACCATGAATGGATAGTCTATATATAGAGCAGTTGAAGAGGCGGCCCACAAATCCCTATCAGGTTCAGATCGCTCTAAATGTCAAGAGGTACACTTCTCCCTCCGACACAACGAGCTGCTGCTTCTTCAGTCAACACACTCTCTATATTTTCCGTTCATATTACTTATTATGAAACATACTCCAGCTTTAAAGCAAGGCTTCGGAGGTGCTCTTATGTCCTGACACCCACATAGACCTACATTAGGTCACAGACTACCTATTATAAAAAAAATGACCAGATGACTCACAGTATTTGCTTCACTAGTGCTAAAACCAAGAATTTAGATGCATGAAAACACATAAATCAGGAGGATGATTGTTCCCAGCTTGTCACTCCCCCTCAGGGACCATATGTATGGATAGAAAAACCTGTCATATACATACATTTATCCAATCAAATGTGATTTGAGACCAGCTTCATCCTTACATCATATAAACCTCACTTGACTGTTAGCGAGTGGGTCGTAGCAGCTAGCGGAGCAATATCATGGGTCAGAGGTGTGTGTTCAGAAACTATTGGCTAAAACTGTGTTTACATTTACGACACAGCGTGGTTACAGTCTTACTTCTTCATTTCTCCCACGTCTTCCGCCTCTTGCTCTAACAACGCAGGTGAAAGAGTTGTGGGTGCCAACAGTCCTCTACACATCTAAACTGCTGTTGTTCTCCAGACGCCTCACACTTGCTGAGTCAATCCTACATTTGACCGATCCAATCAATTCCTTCAGATTTGATTAAATCCTTCTCAGAATTATAAACTGCCCACATACCATATTTTGTGTCATTGAGAAATACATTACATCACAGAAGACACTATTGAGTGCCGTTTGCCTGAGAATTTAAACTCGACTGATTTTCCACATCAGCGTGTTTCCAGGTGTTGGGGAGTTCTACTGCATATATGAAAAAAGTAGTGTAAAGCCTTTTGCGTCTCCAGAGCTGTGTAAAATCTGATAAATTGCCTCAAGTGATGTCACTTGAGTCAGCGTCAATTGGGGCTGAAGACTACAAGTTTGAAAATGAAAACAATCTGGGGATGTGGAGTTAGAAAGAAGTGAGAAGAAGAAGAAGAGGCTAGAAACTCCAGGCTACATTAACTGCTACCAGCATAACACACCTCTACCTTCAACAGAACTGTTGGCGGCCAAGTTGCATTGTGGGTAATTTAGGCACCAGGTTTTGACAAGGAAGAAGAATGCGTGGAATAAAAAAGATGATTATCTCTGATTGTGCTTCATCAATTTCGATCATGTTTTTCTTTTCATTGTCTATCATGAATCCATGGAGGAGTGCTTTTTTTGGCTGGACCGCAACAGCGCTGCCAGCCCTATAACCACGATTGTCTGTCTGTCACTGAGTCATAGACTGAGTGATGAAGCCACACCGTTGGTCAGCCAGAGGCAGCAGAAGGCCGCTGAAGTTAAGTATTCCAGACAGAATGTATTTCACACCAACCGACAGCAAGCAGCAATGGCGGAGATGTGCTGTTGTAATTTTTGCTGTAGGGATGTTAATATGTGACTTTAATAAGTTTTAATATTTCTTCAGGTGAGAATAATGCCACGTTCTCAAGGTCTCAAGGAGACTGTCTTTTGACATTTATTACCTATACAGTCAATTTCTGCATGTTGCATCTAGCGTCCTTTAAAATAAAGCACTTCCGTGTTCATGGTAAATAAAATAAAAGCACTATAACAAATACATTTACAAATACAAACTTTACACACATGAAACACACAGTTTTTACACTCAGCATTAATGATTCACTTGATAATTACTGCATTAAAACTAATTTCGGATGTGGGTAAGTGAAATAATATAGAAAACATATAAAAAATAGCCTAAATCTTAACTCAACCCTTCTTATAACAGCACCATATAATCTACACCCAAAATCTGGTGCAATATATCTTCAGCATTATTGTTTTTTTCATGTGTACAGCACCTTGAGTTACAACTACTGTATGAAAAGTGCTACATAAAACAACATACATAAAAACAAACATCTTAAAAATGCTGCGATGTTCATGTCTGATGGTAACTAAGAAACGTACAAATTAAAAGCCCTCTAGCGTTTCATACATGCTCCAGACATATATACTAGGTTTTGATCTAATTAATAAATAATTGAGAAAGTATTCATTTAAATCACCAAAATGGAATACTTTCAATCCACAGCAAAAATGTACCTGTTTTACTACCTGGAAACATTGTCCAATACATAAATACTGTACATCCTGTATTTGCCTTAAAATCAGTCTGTAGTGTTGTCTACTAACAGTATGGTGGATAAAAAGCAGCCCCTATAAAGTTTTCACTTTATACTTGAACATTACACTTGCTGCAAACAGGAAGACTTGAACTTATTGTTTGTAATGTTCCATCCTGCCAGAGTTAACATACTGGTAGAAAACACAGAGGATCTATTAACTAATTTGGCCTCAAAATTGGTCAGATTTAAAAGGTATTGAATGATATAATTTCAATATTGATGACTTCAACCCACAAGATTTCAATCCTACTCTACACTGCTACACACACACAGTAGAAGACAATATAGTGGCTAGTAGATTATTTGCAATTATCAAGTCAGAGCAGTTTCTCTAATAAATTATGTGGAACACATGAAGCACAGTTGTTTGAAAGGAGCTTTACCTTGATCAAGTCTGAACAGAGTCCGCTCTAAATTCTCCTTCTCGTTGAGCACCAGGACTCGGATCTGCTTCAGGTGTTGAGGCAACATCTCGAAAGTTAACAGACCCCTGGTCTCCTGTAAAGAGGAAAAGACAGCTTACTAAAGAGTTATAACCTTTTATCTGCAACAAAACGCTTATCAAATCATTTGTTTTTGAGCTTCTAAACTGTATCAGATAGTCCCCAAACTATACTACATCCCTCAACCATGAGGACATGCTTCCAGGCTAAAAAGTTCCAAACATTTCTTTCACACCACCAAGTCTTAGTGACATGTGCATAGGATCACAACCCTATGACTGAAAGCAGGGAATCCAATCCAATGTCAAAAATAGTAAGAATTTTAATCAATAATCACCTTCCCTGATGGATTTCTACTGGCGAACTTTTGGTTTTTTGGGTTGTCATGTTAAATAAAAATTTAAAAAACTAGCATTTATTAACATAAAGGCAGTAGACTAACATATACATATATGCTGATGTCTGGCTGTAGTTTGTGGCTGTACTGCAGTTTGCTGAACTTTAGTTTCAGTGTGTGTGCTATTCATATGGAGAAACAGTAACACTACACATACAGATCCAGCCAAAAACTACAGTAAGCCACATACAGTAGACCACACAATGAATGTAAACACCTCAATGAAAAACATTTAAACCCTGAACACACAGTTGCAAAATCTGCTACAGATGTGAGTCATACTGCCAAATATTTGCTTTTGTCAGACAGCAATCAGCATTTTGATATATATGCAACTTAAAACTAACAGAGCTACAATGACTCCTAATCAAGTACATCAGTCAAAAAATGATCATTTACAGGAAGGAAATCATCACAGCATAACCCCCACAGAAAATGCATTGACAGAAAACCACTGAGGTTACTCAAAAAGTAACAGAGGGTTAGCAAATACTGCTAACAGGCAGAAGATAAGAAGGGTTAAATGTTAAACAAAGTTTTTTAGGCAGTGAGATGATTGAGACATGAGTTGTGCAAAATGGGTTTGTAACACTAGTAACACTAGTAGCACCAGGAGGCTCACTCTGCAGACCAGGAGGTACAACATGTACTATGGCTTGAACAGACGATACAAGTAGCTCCTGATAAAAACTGATGTACAACACAAACCTTCCTCAGTCAGCCAGTTTGACATGCATATAGCCAGAGCAAACTTTCTAAAGATATACACTGAAGGATTGAAACTTGACTTTTTTAATGCACATCTTTACTGGATACAAAATAACAGAAGCCCACTCTTTATCATTGACATAACTGACCCTTTAAACCAAAACCAATGACAACTAAAGAGTGACAAACCTAAATAAACCAACAACCATTTTCAATGGGTGAAAAAAACTGCATACATTTAGTCAAGTAATTTACTCAAACACAGTTTTGAGTACATGAGAATTTCCATTTTCTGTTACTGTATATATCTACCCCTTTCAAAAGGCATATTGGCCTTTTTATTGCACTGAATTAGGTTGCAGGTTGTTAGATATAGATTAAACTCTCCACTATAAAGTAGATACTGTACATCTGGTTCCACATTAAACAACTACAAAATTCATGTTGCTTACACATGTTGCTCAGTAACAGTCCAGTGATATATATATATATATATATATATATATATATATAAACATAAATTATGAAAAGCATAGCAAGTATTTACTTTTGATACTACAAGCACATTTTGCTGAAACTTTTACTTAAATAAAATTTTAGTTGTAATGGCGTGCCACACTAATGGAGAAGTAGTAAAATAAAAGCTCTCAATACTTCCTCCACCTCTCACCATTTTGGCCTTTTCATTTATGTCCACATATTACAAATATTTAAGGACCAGTGTGTAAGATTTAGTGGCATCTAGCAGTGAGGTTGCACATTGCAACCAACTGAATACCCCTCAACACCCTCACCCTCCCCTTGCGAGTGTGTAGGAGAAGCTACAGTGGCCGTCTCTAGGGCCAGTGTTTGGTTTGTCTGTCCTGGGCTACTGTAGAAACATGGCGGTACAACATTGCAGCCTCCATGGAAGAGGACCCACTCCCTATGTAGATATAAAGGGCTCATGATAAGGTAACGAAATCACATCAATTCTTATTTTCATAGATTATACATCAATTAAAACATACTTATGAATATTAATCAATCACAACTGTCATGGACTATTTGAATTTTCAGATTAACATTAACTCAACATGTTTCTAGAGGATGGGGAATTACATTGAACTAACATCTGAATAATACACATGCACACTGACAGTCTAAAAATACAGCTGTTAAATGTCTTCAGGACGTTGTGTTTGATCCAGCTAAATCCCCTGGAATCATTTTGATTACTTAGTATTACACTGCATGTACAATACTTTTTGAAACATATTTTTGGCAGGGACTTCCTGGAGCCTCCTCATTGCCCCCTTGAGACCCTAGTGCTTGAACCACAGCAGTTTGAGGCTGGTACTAGTATACTCATACAGTAATCATCATGCAAATGATGCAGTCAGAGCTTTGGGTTCAGTTCTGTAAGAAACTGGATCCAGGCAGCAGGTTAAAAGCATCCAGTCAGTGAACTCCACTGAACCCTCCCACTGAGTCTGCGCAGTGCTTCAGTCTGAACAGGACAAGGTCAGGAATCCAGCCGTTAATGTCACAATTTCTATTTATAAAACTCTTCCAACCACTGTCCAGCTTGTTTGTCACATCGAGCCAAGTGACAAACAGATATATACATGTGCAGTCTCATCAAGACACTGAATGACTGTTAGCCGTGATGATGCAGGAGCCCGCAGAGCTAACGTCCCGTTTGCGGCTGTAGAAAAATACCAAACTCCATTCAAAGGAGTGGTCGTTCAATATTGCCTTGCTTACTGGCGAATAGTCATGCTTCATAACACAGAATGCATCCCCACTTTTTAATCTTTAGACATCAATCAACAATTCGGCATTCACACGATTTGCTGAAAGCACATCATTTTTAATAAAATGTTATGTATGTGGTCTCGTTGTTAATTCATACAGTCGGCTCCTACCAGAGTTAGTGGGCGGTGCCGTCAGAGCAGCGTTTTGGTGAAGAAGCTTTAATCACAACTTGAGAGGGAGTGCTATATGTTCATTTATGTTTCATGAAGTAACATTAAGTACCGCAGTCATTAAGGAAGATAAAGCTAAAAACATTAGTGAATAGACAGAAATTTGAATGGTGTTAAGCTTTCTTCGTATCAAAACAACAGATGTATTCTTCCTTATTGGGGTGTAAACCAGAATTAGTAGCGGTAGTTAGTGAAAGCGTCACGTCAGTAGTTACCGTAGAAGTGTTAGTTATAACTGTTAGAGCTCAATTTGTGTCAGCTAGCTAAGGCAGCTAATACTTTATCTTCTGACCTCGTAGAAGCTTAGTAAAACTACAATGCAAAAACATTCCCAGTCACCTGTCAGTTGTGTCTCTGGTCCGGGCAGCAGCAGGAGAACAGTGTCGTGTGACGTGTGACGGCTCTGTTTTCCTGGACTCGCTGTGGCTGAAGAGAGGGGGCGTGGTCCGCAGACTGGGGACCGTTACCGTAATGAACCGAGTAAAACGGAACACTGTTACTGCTGTATCAGATGAGCAAATGTGTTCTTTTTTCACAAAATTGTGGTCAGTGAACAGCGGCGGAGATTTCTGCTCATACCTGCCTGTACAGTAGTAGCCAGTCTTGCACTTGAGTGTGCCTGCTGTCTGGAGAAGTTGGGAATTTAGTGCCTTGGTCAGGGGAAGTTAGTGGCTGCTGAACAATGTCTGTTTACTTTTCCCTCTTGCATTCAGATTTAAACATTCAATTTCCTACTCACCTAGGCTTAATGGCTAAAGGAAACCTTGATGTAATCTGTCAAATTTACAGCAATAAATTATTTTAAAAATGGTTGGATATTGCTGCCAAAATGCTTACAAAGAATGTCCAATTGCATAATTTGAGTTGCGCAATTTCTGAGCTTTACCAGAAACATGCACACATGCCGCTAACACAGACAGACAAGACAGGAGTTACATAACCTGGCACTGCAGTGCGGCTGTTGGGCAGACAGGGAGCAACATGCCAGGCCTGTACTGCAAGAGCCACATGAAATATAATGCCAGGATTATGTCATCTACTGACATAGATAAAGTACATTAAAGTGTAATCCAAAATCACAACAGATACTTTTGAGTTTCTGTAGTCAGATTACTGACACAGATAATTTTTTGGAAACATTATCAGATAGGGGATTGCAATGCTTGAGAATCTACATAATTTTTCATGTTATATATCCCCCTCACATAATTCACTGTATCTTTCAACATCACAGCCACCATCTTTTAGACAACGCTTATTCATTAGCATTCAACATATTCATGTTCCTGAGAACAAACAATACAGAATATTTTAGATATTAGCCAGAGATTAAATCCTACACATTGATCCTGTCTGTCTAATAAACTCAAAGAAAACTCTACTGCTCCACCTACTTGGCAGGTTCATTAAAGTTTTAAGGCTTCCTAAGTTCTTCCTTCATAAATTGTCTTTCTTGATCATACTTAATACAATCTATGCTTGCATGCATAATAGTCTCCTCAGCCTGGAAAAAAAATATGTGTATATATCGGTATCTGCATCGGCAATTGGCCACAGTGAGTTGGAAATATTGGCATATTGGATATCAGCAAAAAATCCGATATCGTGCATCCCTACCTACAGTATATCTGTACTACTAACACCAACTGTGTTTTCAGTATGTAGTGCATTCACAGTAAAACAATGTGTAAAATGCTATATGCATACTGTATGTCCCACATTGCAAAGCACTGTGGAAATGAAACAACTCATAGATGATAAAAAAAAAAAAAAAAAAAAAAAAAAAAAAAAAAAACTGAATCAATTTTGGTATGATTTGACACTGTTCCAGGAACATTGACCAAAACAAAATAAAAAATAAAAAAGTATTTTCTTTCTACATCTCATTTTTACTGTAAATATGAAATTGGCAGGAGCAGTTCAAATGTGTAGTTTGTCTGACATGAGTTGGTGCACATCCTGTGTCCTTTACTATCCAAAACAAATATATGGATAACTTGTATAAAACATCTAAAACATCTGGTTCACTGTAGATTTTTGCACTTCACTCACTGTAAAAGCTCTATACATATATATATATATATGTATATATCTCCATGGCCAGGTAGCAGAGAACTTCTCCCTCTCCTGTGTGAATGATGTAATTATCTTTCTCTCTCTCCTGTGTATGTGGTTTCTTGTCTCTCCTCCTCCGTGTATGTGAATGGTGTGATGTGAGGTTCCCCTGTGTGCATGTGTAGTCTGTCCTCTTCCCAGGACTCCATTGTGATTGAGGTCACATGGCTCAGGTCCTATTCTGTTGCTTGGCGTCCTCTTTATCATATTCTTCATATATATTATAAATCCATGCTGTATTTCTGTAATTTGTGTTTTTTGTTCTATTCTGTACGCACAACATCTGTTGCATGTCTGTGTGTCCTGGGTGAGGGATCCCTCCTCTGTTGCTCTTGGTTTCTTCCATTTTTTCCCAGTTAAGGGTTTGTTTTTTTAGGGAGTTTTTCATTATTGGAATCCAGGGTCTAAAGATAAAGGATGTTGTATTGCTGTACAGATTGTAAAGCCCCCTGGGGCAAATTTGTGATTCGTGATGTTGGGTTATACAAATAAAATTGACTTGACTTAACAGGAAACTAACAGCAATAAACATTTGGACTATAAAAACCTAGTAACAGTACAGTATGTCCCCATTAAACTGTGTGAGTGACTGGACTGATATGTGGTTCAGGTGCACTGACGTCAATATAAAACCAGCTGCTGTAAAGCACAGGATGTGATGTCCTGCAATATCAGCAGCAGGCACATAATGGAAGGTCTAAATCTCTCTTCATATTGATAAGTAACAAACCCTGGTGAAAACTTTTAAGATCAGAGTAATTCTCCTTTATGTGGTTGCGTTGCAGCTTTGAGGAAAGACAAAGGATCCTTCTCCAATTTTACAACCAGGTCCAGACTTAAATATATTCAAAAATCTACAGGATTTATTGCTGTGATATTGCAAGATATTCATGGTTCAGAGAGGATGAATCCATGCTGACTTTCATGATCTCCGGACTTTTCATCTAGAACCATAATCTTATCAGAATTTCCATTTGCTCATTAGGCTACTTAAGTTTATGACTAGATATCTGTAAAGAGAGTGACAGTGCCATCAACATCATCTGTACCTTGTATTTAGTGCTAATTAGCAAATGTTAGCATGCAACTTTGTATCCATCCTTTACATACTGGATCAATAGTCAGTTTTTCTTAATACAGTTAATCAGCTCACTGAAGGTAAAATCTTCTCCATAATACAAATGGTGTGTTGGTTAGGGGTCGTCATGGTGGCTAGATGCTAATACTGTACGTGTACCATGTAAACTGCAAAGCTCCCACATTTCCAGTCTACTTACCTACTACCTAATCTTAATTAAAGGAACAGCTCAACATTTTTGGGAAATACATGTTCTTGCTGAGATGAGAAAGATCAGTGCTGTCATTTAACTTAAAGCTAAAGCCAGGACTTAGTTAGTTTAGCTTAGCATAGACTGGGAGGAGTGGGACAACTGGCTTGTCTCTGTCCAAAGGTAAAAATAAAATCTGCTAAGTCCATGCTAATGAAGAAAGAAAAGCTCTCTTATCTTCTTGGTAATGGTTTTATATCATCATGGGAATTTCACCAACACTAATTGTACAATGTTGGAATGATGGTGACAGCCTATATACTATATATTTTAACTCTTTTGCATAGATTCTACTCCTCTGGATGCGCAGAATATGTATATACATGTAAATGGGGTGTATGAGACTGCTTTAGTAGGGTAATAAAAATGACCTACTTCAGAATGAAAAGTCATATCAGCATGGCATGTAATGTTCCAATAGTCCATCCATCCAGTTGTAAATCTGCTGCAGTATTACCTTGTGATCCACTTTGAAACATACAGGTACACACACACACACACTGAGAGTGACACTGCATTTAAACATATATAGTAAGTTCGGGAAATTATTCCTCGGAGTTGAGGCAGTGTTTCCTTCTCCTGCAGCAGAATGGTGAGTCCAACAACTGCATCCATCCGTGGTCTGTTAAAAGCTTAACTGATAACCTGTTCTATGTTTACATACTGAACTGACTGAATTCAAAGTGAATGTTTAGCTATTTAATGTGGTTATATATATGTCACACCAAACAAGTGACTTGTCAAACACAGCTGTAATTAGTAACGTTTATGATGGCTGCATTCCATGTATAGTAGATGTGCGAGTACCAGGCCCCTAGCCTTTTTATTCACTCAAGACATTTTGATGTGACAGCAGGAAAAGCACAAGAGTGAATAATAAAATGAATGATGGCTGAATTCCATTTAGCCACTTCAGTTTCAGGGTCCTGGTGTTGTTCAGCTGGCTCACTGTCAGTCTGTCATGACTTACTGGGACACTTGAATAGAACAGAGCCATCATTAATATTATTAATATTAGCTGTGCTTTTCTTACTTTTACAGTTCATCATGAGTCAATATGTCTGTTGTGAAAAAGGCTAGTTATTTATTATGGCCTCTTGGGACACCTGACTGCTCCTCATCTCTGCTAGAGGCTAGTGGCTTGACGCTACAGTAGCTGCTACTAGCATAAGACACCTGAATCTGTACAGTTGAGTGAATCTGGCTGAGTTGTATAGTAGGCCTCAAGTTTTGACAAGAAGGAAACCTGGTGGAACCTGGTTAATACATTTTTAAAAGCTGTCCATTGTTAGTCTGATAATCTTACAGGAGTGCAATGCTAAACTAAACTTATAGTGCACAACTCACAGCTGGAGTAGGAACTCATGTAGAACATATTCTGTGGGGGACTGAGTGATTTCTTTTTCATTTTATGCATTGTGGACATACTGTAGCAGCTGATACTTTATCCTGTAGATGTCTCCTCTGGGGCTATGTTGCCTCCTCTTCCTCTCTGTCACGGTGTGTAACTGGGTACCAGCAGGCTGCTATGCCAACGGCAAGGTCACCAAAGTCTGTGGCAGCATGAAAGCTCAACATGGTGTCCCTGGTCAGACGAGCCCCAACCCCTACCACCTGACAACCAACACCACTGTGTTCAGCCCCGGAGATCATATCCAAGGTAAATAATGACTGTGACCGAGTAATCCTGCCATACCTGCAGCAGACGGCTGTGGCTCAGGAGGTAGAGCAGGTCGTCCACTAATCAGAAGATCAGCGGTTCGATTCCTGGCTCTTCCAGTCCACATACCGATGTGTCCTTGGGCAAGATACTTAACCTCAAAATTGCTCCTGATGGCTGTACCATCAGTGTATGAATGTGTGTGAATGGTTAGTTTCCTCTGATGGGCAGGTTGGGACCTTGCATGGTAGCCCCTGTACCCCTTCAGTGTGTGAATGGGTGAGTGTGATTTGTATTGTAAAAGCGCTTTGAGTGGTCAGAAGACTAGAAAGGTGCTATACAAGTACAGTCTATTTACCATTTACCTGCAGCATCATAAACCATGTTATGTGATAAAGCCTGTAATGTGAAAGTTAGAGGTAAAGTTACTCCCATTAGCAGTTCACAGTACATTCTTAGATTTTGAATACTCACAACTCAAAAACAAAGAAGCCAGTGAGCATAGTCTGTGTATCTGTAATAAATTGAAATATACAATACCAGTCAAAAGTTTGGACACACTTTCTCATTCAAGTGAATGAGAAGGTGTGTCCAAACTTTTGACTGGTATTGTAAGTAAAAAATTGAGAAATTAAAGTCTTATTCCTGACTAACAAGTTTAGTAAATTAATGAATAGAAATGACTGCTTGCATTAATATTCTTTTCTTTCAATACTTTTTGAAACACCATTTCCAGTCATCCTGTCTGGACCATCATATTTCAAGGGTTTCTTGCTTCAGGCCAGAGATGCAGCCAATAAGAGCTCAGTATCCACAGTTGGCACCTTCACCTTGACTGATCCGACCAAGACGCAGCTGCTCACCTGTAATAAGCAGCAGGTATACAAATGCACACACACACATATAGAGCAGAATGTTTGGCTTGTCATTAACAGGAGAAGTATGGGTATAACTAAAACATTTAATGCTGGCTCCAGTGAGTGTATAAAATGAACTTTAAGAAGTGTGTGTGTGTGTGTGTGTCCAGGGTTCAGCAGTGAGTCATACGAGTGATGCCAAACAAACACAGGTTATTGTCATCTGGAATGCTCCTGAAGATGCTCCCAGTGAAGTTCAGTTCTTGTGAGTTCATATAAAGCATATACATTTCAAAATTTGAAGATATTTAAAGCTGGTGTGTATACTTTTGCTGTACACCTGTCACTGTGGCCACGACTGACAATTATAGAATAGTGGTTAATGCTAAAATTTAGTCTAACAGTAGCACAAGTAGAGAAGAGTCATAACACCAGCATACTGCCTCAGTAATGTCACACAGCATTATTTTATTAGCAACATAATCTACAGACTAAAACCTGAGTCTATTAAACTGAGCAAGGGTATGTTTTATAGCTCATGAACTCAACTTTTTACTTGTAGAAGAAGAATGTGTTCTTTGCTTTGTCAAAAGGTGCATATCTTGCCTAATGCAAAGTGAACACGAGAGTTTAATGTTAGCTTTGTCCTCTAACATGTTTTTCCTTCTTGCCTTATAAATATGTCTGTCTGTATGATGCACACATTCCAAATGAATGAGCCAAGACCTTCTGTCAAGTCAATGGAGTGTCAGCACTTCACATGTACTCTATGGCAGAAGAATGAGCTCAAGCAATGTCATGGCAATCAGCCTTTAGCCCTATTCTTTATAATTGTTCGATTAAGCAGAAAAAGTGCAGGTGTAACTAAAAACCAGTGGTGGAAAATAACTAGGTACTGTGCTTAAGTAAAATTTTGAGGTACTTGTGCTTTACTGGAGTATTTCCATTTGACGCCACACGCTCACAAGGAAAACCAGCTATTGGACATGTTTTGGTTTTTTTTCCTGAAGACAAATAATTTAAAAAATATTTGTACAAAATAAATATTTGTAAAAACCCGCTATTTGTGCTTTGCCAATACACCTACATACAGTCATTTTGTGCAAAAATGCATTTAAAAGTAGATGTGAAGCTTATATGAGGATACATGTGTCCAATGGTCAGTATGAACAGGAAGAATGATTATGGCAAGAAAAAACTATTTAAATGTTCATTTGGGCTCCTGACTGTTGTTTTAAGACAGACATGACAAATTGTGATTCCTCTAACCTAACTAAGTTATTTCATCTGTTTGTAAAACAGGGTCTTTAGGGTCATTTAAAGACATTTTTACATGTTATTGTAAGTTTGGATATTACTTTTTGAATCTTGGTCTGCTAACAGTACGTGTGTGCATCTCTATCGATGGGTTTATTTTCCAGTGTAACTGTACTTGCACACTACCGTTTATTTTGGGTGAAGCAGCCAGGACCAATCATCTGCCAGCATGGTGTTAGTCCTCCTCCACCTCAGCCCACCACTACACCCACTAAAGCACCGACGACCACATCCTCTATGTTGTCTGGACCTGTGAGTGTTACAACATTTAGACTACTGCTGCTGACATTGATTCCCTGTCTGAACATGCAGTAGTAATCAATAAACTGTTAAGACGAATAACTCCTTCCCTGAACCTACTCCTTTAGTTCACTGCAGAGGGATGTGGCTGGGAGAAATCCTGCCTCTTTGACCCTCCAGGCTGTGATCCAAAAGAAGATCCTCACTGCTTCTTCCTGTCCATGACAACAGAGGGACCAGACAGAACGGTTTAACTATTTCATTTCCTGACACAATTCATACAATTAAGGGTGCAAAATGTAGCATTTTAACATTAATATTCAACATCATACAACATAAACTGAGACATTGTGTTCATAAATTGAGACATTGTGTAGCAGCTATCAGACACAGCCTCTCTCAGTTCCCAAGAATGCAATATGTCAAATGCAGAATACGAATGTCAAATAGTTATGAACCAAAACAATTAATATCCCCATCACTTTCTTGTGTAGGCCTTGACTGGACTATCTGGAATCTTTGGAATAACAAAATAATATAAAGGTTATATTGCAGATTGAAAAACGGTTGAATTTTGCAAAATATAACTGTTGTGTCTTCATGATTTTTCTCTGCAGTCTGTGATATTTGAGCTGAGCGGTCCAGCAGAGGGATACCTTTCCTTTGCCTTGTCCTGGGACACATGGATGGTAAGCTAGTTCTTTAGTGAAACACACCATACTGAATCACATAATGATCCGAATGATGTTTAATGCACGTAATATGACAGAAAATAAAGCCAACTGGCACTAGGGAAAATGTGGCACCATATTTTTACCTTGTTGTATCAGTACTGTCCTTACAAAATGCATCCGAGACAAGCCCTAGTGTTCTGTATGAGGTTTGTGATACATTTAACATCCTGTACCTGAATCTGAAAGTCTATATGCATTCTGTATTCATGCATGTGTGTGTTTGTGTGTCCAGGGCGATGACGATGTGTATATGTGTGTGAAAGATGGGAATAGAGTGTCAGTGACTGCTGCATTCGTCAGTGGTCGAACACACCCAGAGGACGAGTCACAGGTGACAAAACACATACAGAATAAATACAAGTCAACTTTCTCTGACTAAATCAAGTGCAATATAAACAGGAAGTACACAAGTGTGAAACATTTTTGGGAGACAGCCTTTCAAAAAGCCTTTAACATTGCCAAAAACACCCACATTAACACTGACACCCACATGACAATATATTAGTGTAGGAGCTACAGCAATTTGGAGATTATATCACATTATCATGTATGATCTTGATAAGGATGAGGAGAGATAAGTTCTGCATTTTCTATAGAACTTTTAAATGACTTTTGGTAGCCCACAGTCCCGTTTGATAACACCTGCATATACAGTTCAGTTGTAATAATATTTGGATTGATTATGCAGTGCAGGATAAAGCTTGACTGAAGTTGCACAGATGTTATTTTTACCTCATGATCCAATATTGACGCCTAAAACTTTTGGAAAATTTTGGATAACTTGACAGTAGATGGAAATATGACTGAAGCTTGAGTTAGGCTGTTTTAAAACAGCATAAAAATGGCCAAGAAACATTTCATATTTTTGTCAGTAGCGTTTTAATTTTTTATCACTTTGAAGCAACTTTATTTCATCTGGGACACCTTCCATTATATGCAGACGCTGTATTTTCTGAAGAAACACCATGCAGTTAGCTACTCAGACTTTTATTCATGCAGCTTGTATTTCTGACAAAGTTTAGACCTTTATTCTTCTTCTTTTTTTTTGAAATGGGCTTCAAAAACAATTCATGCTTCATTTTTTCATTCATTTACATACATGGGTCAAATATCATGAATTTTTTGGCAGAAGCAAAACTCATACTTACTGTTAATGTGGAATATAAATGGCAAAACAATTAAATATTGAACATGATACAGATAGCTTTGCATTACACATAAACTCTATAAATATAATTACAGTGATATATAATTAAATGTTATATAATAGATTTTAATTTCTCTTAGCATATTTGCATTTGACTGTCAGGTTGAGCTCACTGTGTATATGCTATAAGGTATAGATTTTTAAAAATGTATTCATTTTTTCTATTTGATGTAATCTATTCTTGCATAAAAGTTACTTTTTTAAAATGCACTCCGTTTTACAAAGTTGTACTTCTGTATAATCCTCAGACTAACTAGTCCTCAAAATATACTGACACAATAATACACTGTCAATATGTATTTATGTGTGTGTTCGCAGGCTGGTCTCTCCTCGGTGTCATGGCGACTGGCAGATGGAGCGCTCCAGTGCAGGTTCAATCGACCAGTCAAACTGTCCAATCAGGAACCAGCACGCTATGATCTGGACCAAGAGTACTTTCTGTTTCTAGCCAGTGGACATGCTCAGTATGGTATGAGAGTACACACACACACACACACACACACACACACACACACACACACACACACACACGTGCCACTTTAGAAATGTTGAACTCATTGACCCTGGTAGCTTTAGAGCCCAATTGAAGTTCTTACCAAACTGTCAGAGCTTTATTATGCCACATGATAGTTTGATCAGCATCACCATCTTGGATGGGTATCAGTTTTATTTGGGCAAGAGGACGTCATTAACAGGTGATGAAGGGCTTTTTCTTGGTTAATGGTTAATGGTTAATGGTTGAAATGAGATTGAAATGATGAATGAGTGCTTGACATGAATTAAATCCCACTTTTTAGTTCCTTTCACCATTGCTTTATTGTAAAGAGAACATGCTGTGAAGATGCTGCAGTTTGAGAGCAGGATATATGTGGGGCAGCCATTAGTTTAACCACTTTGTGTCCCATATTTAACACACACATTTGTGTGTAATGGATAAGGATTTGTCTTTAGTGCCAGAGGGTGTGTAAGCCTGCCATTCCTGTCAGCTTTATCTGACTTCAAATGATCCGGGATTCCTAGAATGACCTTTAAACTCTTAATTGGTGAAGATTCCCATCATGTCCCGCTGGTCTTGAATGCACCAGGGTTAGGAGGATGATTAATCATTTTTCAGACATACTGTATGATGGCTAAAAATAAAACTTTGAGGAATTTAATAAGCTTTGTCTTTCTCCACCAGGTAAATTGTGGAGGCATAGTCGCCAACCTCTAATCTCCACCCTCAGAAAACGTATCACCGGCCCACCTGAGATTCTTGAAGGCTCCCGCGGACCAATCATTCTGAAAGTGCATGGTACTTTACATTTATATCACTGAGAGTGGCTGGTGCAGTCAAAGTCATCCAAGAAAATGTTATTAGCCTTAACAAGGTCCAGGAGGACTCCATTACTGTTCTCTCTACAATATGTAAATTATCTGTTATCAAAATTATATTTCTTTATACAAAATCAGGACCACTGGTTGCAGCTATTTTCAGTACTATTCTGTGCTTGAGTACAATTTTGAGGCACTTGTTCTTTACTTTAGTATTTTCATTTACATCTACTTTATACTTCTGCTAAAAGTATTGTACTTTTTACTCCACTATTTATCTGATCACTTTAGTTACTAGTTACTGCAGATTCAGATTAATATTAATAACATTATGACCGATTATTATACAGTACCAGTCAAAAGTTTTGGCACACGTTATCATTCAAGTGAATGGAAAGGTTTGTCTGTACTGTAGGTCATCAAAAGACTAAGATTTTATTGATCTCCAGGAGGAAATTCATAAGCTACCCAGCAGTACGGAGCATAAAATGTACTTTTACTTGTGGTACTTTAAGTAAGTTTTGATGCAAATACTCTTGTTCTTTTACTCAAATAAAAGTTTACGAGCATAACGTTTACATGTAACAAAGTATTTCTACACTATCGTATTGTTACTTTTACTTAAAGTCTCCCTCCTCTCAAAAAATCTCTTTTGCTTATTGTTACATTTCCTAGAGCTTCACTGTGCAGAATGATGTATGTGCAGAGTTTGACATTAGAAGGCTGTTTTCATATTCATCTGTTTGAAGAGGGAATGTTTCTCTGTGCTCACCTTAAAAACACTTTAAAGCATGTACTGTGTGCATGACTTGTGACATCACAAGTTCAGAGCCAATCACGGTCCAACCATGCAGCTTACACAAGTGTGACGTGGAAAGTTGAAGCCTCCAGTGCACAAACACTGTGAATGGATGTAACAGTGAAGTATGAGACATCTGGTGTCTAGCAGTTAAATTCAAAATATTTGGATATTCAAAGATTCTGGATTTTTTTTCAAAGAGTTAGAAGGAGGAATATATATATTTTAATTAGCTTAATTGTAATTTAGTTTTTAAAAAGGTAATAGAACTTTTATGTGGAAAAACCATATTCAAACAGTATTTTTGTATGTCTTAAAAAACGTCTGGAGGGGATGTTTAAGTAAAAGATCTGATTACTTCTACCACCATTGAACATTATCAAGCTAATTAACACTGGGAGTGGCTTTTAGCTGAGGGAAGTAACTGCTCAACTGCCTCTACTTCTCTAGGTGCACTGATGCTTGTAGCCTGGATGCTAACAGGAAGTGTCGGTATCTTCATTGCCAGCTTCTATAGAACCGATTGGCCAAATCAGACTCTGTTTGGCAAGAAAGTTTGGTTCCAGGTGGATATTACACACACACACACACATGCACACATACACATACACACATACAATGATCCTGTGTGCAAATATGGTGTATGTGTGTGTGTATGTGTGTGTGTGTGTGTCTAGGTTCATCGAGGCCTGATGATGGTAACTGTGAGTCTGACCATTGTGGCCTTTTGCCTTCCATTTTTCTACAGGAGAGGCTGGAGCGAGGTACAGTATCCACTCACATCAATCACTTTACCCAAATTCCTAGAGGCACTAAGCAGGCTAGTCAGATTATTATGTATTATGTTTATGTTTTTAACAAGGTAATTTAACTTTTTGCTCACAATTTTTCAAAAAGAATACAAATAGTGAGCAGGGAAACAAAGACACAAAGAGAAACAGGTAGGTAAAAGTAATGGATAAATGCTTAAAACAGCTAAAACTACAGTATTTGGATCAATTGTTAGTTACAGTAGCTATTGGATAAATGATTGAAAAAACAGGTGAAATAGTTAACTTAAAGTAAAGGATAAATGGTTGAATTGTCCAGCTTCTGCCACTACTACTGCCAAGTAGTAATGACACAAATGCAAACTTAACCAAGCTGACCTAAACCTTGACAGTTCTATTGTATGAAAACTATTGTAACATCTACAATTATATCCACCATTGTATCATTGTATGTAGTTTAAAATCAATTTCAGATTTAAGAAACGCTCACAGACTGTAAACAATTTGTTATTGTCCTGCTGTAGTCATACATCACCAGCAGAGAGGGGTGTTGGATCAGTTATCAATTGCCGCACAGCTCTAGTGTGTGTGTGTGTGTGTGTGTGTGTGTGTGTGTGTGTGCAGCATGCAGGTGTCCATCCCTACCTAGGTTGTTGTGTCCTGGCATTAGCTCTGATTCAACCAATCGTGGCTGCTTTCAGATCATCACTTGACTCTCACAGGTATGTGCATGTGTATTCAGTGTCGCAGGAGTGGTGGAAAGTAACTCAGTACATTTACTTAAGTACTGTACTCAATTACAATTTTGAGTATTTCCATGTGATGCTACTTTATACTTCCACTCCACTACATTTCAGAGGGAAATATTGTACTTTCTACTCCACTACATTTATTAAACAGCTTTAGTTACTTTTCAGATGAAGATTTGACACAATGAATAATATAACAAGCTTTTAAAATACAACACATTGTTAAAGATGAAACCAGTGGTTTCCAACCTTTTTGGCTTTGGACGTCTTACAAAAAGCAGTGTGTAGTCGGGGTCACATTTCACATGTCTATGAGTTGTTAACAGCTCCACCAAATAGTGATTTTTCCCTCTAAACTTCTCACATGCTTTCATTTCAATAAATGTTCAAATGATCCAATATTTCACAAAAAATCAAAGATTATCATCACGACCCCTCAGATTTATCTGCTGACCCTTTGGAGGGGCCTAACCGGTAGTTTGTTGATTGTGTATGAAGAAGTAGTAGTAGCAGTAGAACTTTTCTTGTAATGGAGTATTTTACATTGCTGCATTCCTATAGTTCTTGGCGGGTGGGTTCAGGGACATTATCCAGGAAACATAGTAATCTATCTTTGAGAGACAGCTAGGCTCTTGCCATAACACATAAACTACAACTAGAGTGTATTGTTCTTGACATCCGTGCATCATTATATTTAAAATTGCCTGTAACACAGTGCGCCAAGAAGGTAGCATTAATCACCACTGGGATGATTTGTTCCTCTGAATCAGAAAGGAGCTACCGTTGCTGAGTCACAGAGGGAGGGAGGATATTCTCTGGCCTGGTTTTTTCATGATACCAGGGAGACCAGTATGAACAATAATTGGGTTGGGGATTTCGGTTTAATCTTGCTGTTAATGTAACTATTGAGCTGTGCTTGTATGCTGGATTGTCTGGCTGACTGCATGAATAACTGACAGACAAATTGGAGGATTAAGCGAAGGATTTTTTGGCTGCTAGATTAAATGTGAGATTTATTTATATTTAATTATATTGTTATTACAGTATATTAATATCTTTATATGATTTGTGTCAAAAGATACATGTGGGCTCACTGGGGAGTTGGCTCTGTGACTGAGATCATGGCAGGTGGGTTTGTTTAAATAAAGTTTGATCTTTGCCAACACTTTGCAAGGACTTCCTAGATGACTAATTAATTAATTAATTCCGGTTTCCATGTGATTACAGTGGCAACAATGTTCTTGGGCATGCAACAATCATCACTGCTCCTCCCCTCACCATGGGCAACACATGTTCTGATTGGCTACGTGACCTTGCAGGCCTCATTCAGGCTCCTCCTCCTGATGCTGATGCACAAGCATCTTTACATCAAAACATGTAGGATAACTCTAATGAAGTTCATTGTGCATTTTGAGTTTTACTGGTATTTAAATTATGATGATAAGGAATAGCCTTCATAACTTGGCAGAGTATTGAGTGCACTGTTAAGTGATGTCAAATGTACTTTTGCACTATTATTCATGTTGTTTGTTTGACCAGCAGCACTGGGATCAGATGACCAACAAGGCATTCTTTCTGACCAATCACAGCCTGGTCGCTCGGTAGGTAGAATATAATGCCTGTCCTGCATCCTGGTGGTGATTTTAAAAAGATCTTGTCAGACTTGTTTTTTATTTTCTCTGGTATCACAGCGACATTCATATAATATTATTTTAGATTATATAAAATCATATACTGACATGTCATAGAGCTTTCCTGCCTTGTCATATGCAGGTGTAACCAATAACATTAGACATGGCTGCACTCCATTCAGGTGTCCCTGCTTGCTGGCTGACTGACCCACCTAAATGGAACGGAGCTATTGTTAGTGTTACTAGATACACTTGTGCTCCTCAGACTGTCTGCTGTGAGAAAGGTGTAATAGTGGGAATGTTTTTGGGACAGTCCTCATGTCTACTTTCTAACTTCTATCTTTCTTTCTGTTTCAGGAGACCTTCATCAAGTCTTTCATCTTGGCTGCTTTTGCTTTGGGAAACTGTGGTCTCCTAATGGCCCTGTTGTCTTTCATAGCTGCAATTTGACATTTAATTGCAAACAATGTAAATACATTTTCAAGACCGTGGCACCCCAGCAACATTAAGGTGACTTCTGGTTCAAGCTTTGGTTTTGCCCTGACACCACTGAGCCCTACAAACTACAGGTTTTAACTGAAAGCTTTGGAAGCCAGTAGGTAACAATAACTACCAGTCCAACAGCAAGAATAAGGGACTTTAAGTTAATTATTCAAACCCACTATCATCTACTTAAAACCAAATCTCTTTCACTTTACAGTATATTTTCTGTTTTGCTTGTAAATGTGTAGTTACAGTGTACATTTACTTTATTCTTGTACATTTCTGATTAATTGTTAGTATTCCAACTCTATTTTCAGTTACATTATTAATGTTTAATAGTAGCACTTCATTGGCCCCTACTGAATAATTCATTAAAGTATTAACCCCTGGATCAGCAAAATGTGCTTTTTGATGTTTTTAATTTTTTTTTTGTTTTGTTTTGTTTTGTTTTGTTTTGATATTCATTAACCTGCATCATGTACTCAGTTTTGTCTCAGAGTAATAAAGAATGTAATTAAGTATTCATTAAAATCCAGATAGATATTATTATTTTTGTCTTCATTTACTTTGTCATCCTTTTTTGTAGTTCAATGTTGACAGTTTTGAATTTATCATGCGTCAAAAATCAAAAGGAACAACAATATGTAAACAGTAAACTGCTGAAACAGCATGAACATGTTCCTGCCCCAGTTTATATGGCACTATGAGGTTTTCAATTCAGATGAAAGGAGAACAAAGCCATTAAAGATACCAAAGGTATATGTATAATTCAGAGGGTGACACAATGTAAGAGGGAGAACAGAGCCGCCTGCTCCTGGTTAAACATTTGTCAAACTGCACCTAAACTACCAGACAGCATTATTATGAAGATACAATATAAAGCCACACCTTCCTAACAGAGAGTTAGAATGGATTATTATAGAATTGAAGCTAAATGTGCCCAAAATAACACATCACAATCTGAAACTTAAGTAATGACCTAAACCCTCTGAGTTCTATTTTTCAGTTTCAGTTTTTCATAGTTTAAGTGAGATATGACAATACGCTTGTAGCTAAATGGCATCCAATCTGTAAAAAAATACATAAATTATATTACATCATGGTTTTACAATTGGATATTACATTACTTCACATTATGACATTACAACTAAATGTAAGTGACATTCAATTCAATATGTGTAGTTTATGACATCACAAATTTTCACATTAGCATCCTTCATATAAAAATAATATTTGGGTAATTATGTTTTTTGTAAATAAATTCATTTGAGTTTAAATAACTCATAAATTGAATTGATCTGAAGTGAGTTTTTGCCAGTCAGTAATGGTTTGGAAGAAATAATGCGGTAAAGAGAGGCAACTCATATCATCTCATTTCATTAACATACTTAGGAAAAGCACTTAGAACAATAGGCAAGATTAGTTTTTGTCCTCCTGCTCTAGAAATAAACAACAAATCCGTAAGAGTGTTGTTATAGAGAGACTTTTCGTCATCACATCATGTGGTATAGATGTACCTCAAACATGGTGGACAGTAGACAAGGCCTAAAGATAGCGGTGTCATTTCGTCCATCTAACATCTCCATTTCCAACGGTCCATGATATATCAACAGGCAAGGTATCTCAACAACTAATAACAATATTTTAATGAAATTTGGTTTGGACCTTCATGGTGCTCAGAGGATAATTCTTCATATTTTGTTTACTTGCTGATGTAGTACCAGTGTCAGGTCACAATTTCCTGCAGAGACCAACACTTTGGACTGTGATTATGTTGAGAAGTACTGACCAGATTTCCCTGAAAATTACTGTCATTATTCCTGAATCACAACCCTCTGACGTCCTGTTCCTTCCACTATTAAACTCAATTTCCACTTTGAAAACTCCATCAGGTCTCCTGTTGTGCCACTGTCAGGCCAAATTGTGAACTTTGCACAGACGTCTCACAATCTAAACTGCAGTTTGCTTTAAAATATGCTGTTATTTGTTTCATGAGCAGGCTGGATTAACAACTAGGCAAAGTGGGCAACTGTCCTATGGTTTACAACTGCATGAACTCAAAAAACTCCAGGGTTACTATGTGTCAACTGGTTTGTAGAAGCTTAATTAAAATTTTGTTTGGGGCCACTAACCTTACTGACCAGGAGGTAGTTAGTATTCAACCTGCACAGTAATATGTAATTGTTTGTTTTTTTGGCTCCATAATGCATCTGATAATTTCATGTAGTATAATTTCATGTCATAACCCATCGCTGATGTTTTCCAATTTGTTTGTAATGTTTACTGCAACTGTTCTGATAAAAAAAAAATCCTGGTACATTAGTATGACTCTCACATTTGCACATCAGTGTATTACATAACATTCTTACCCCCCACACAACATTGCATGTAAATCATCATGGCATCAGAAATAACGGCGCAGCTTCACCATGCCTTATTGGAACTGTTACTGTCACAATGATGCAATAACGATACATTGTGTACACACACACACACACACAGATAGATGACAAGAGTGTGTAGGAGATTACTAAGTTGAGTTTTGACGTCAAATATAAATAAAAAAAAAAAACCCACTAATCCTCTGAAAGGTTGGATAAGACGGTCGCGGATGACAGATGTGCTTCAGTCGTTTGTGTGTGTGTGTGTGTGTGCGCGTGTGTGTGTGTGTGTGTGAAAGAGAGAGCATTGTGTATGGCTGTATCCTTCCTATAATAAGTGTGTCAGTGTGAGGCTGAACATGTGTGTGTCGCAAATGTCGCTAAAGCTGCTGTTTGCTGATTGGCTGCTGCCCACACACACTCAATATGCACCCCGCTGGCACTGAGATGTGTGCATGAGAGAGAGAGAGAGAGAGAGAGGGAGAGAGACAGAGAGAGAGAGAGAGAGAAAGAGAGAGAGAGAGAGAGAGAGAGAGAGAGAGAGGGGGATATAAAGAGGAAAGAGATCAATAGGGAGAAGAGAAAGACACACAGAAACATAGAATTTCTTTCTTTCATAGCAGTGTAACCAGCTGACATTTCACCACTTCAACAGCTGGAACAGCAGGTAAGACACAACTCTCCTTGTGTTCTCTATGCTTCTGTTTGCCTTGAAGTGTTCCTGAGGCCTATGAAACACACTGACTATGACTATGAAGCAGCTAACTAAACTAGTCACTAAAAATAGAGCACATAATAGGAAGTTGTCAGATTCTTGTGATTGTCTGTGTGATTTAAGAGGTAAAATGTAAAGGTCTTAGCTCAGTGTTGATATCTGTATGGATGAAAACATGTAGGGAAAAAATAACACAGCTGGGTGTGTATTTGATGTAAAATCTGATAACATTATCATCCAGGTATGTGATGTATTCACTGTGTGAAGTCTGACAGCTGGAATTTTGTAAAATATGTCCTGTACCTATAAGCCCAGGTCACATTAAGGATAAAACTGTGGAAAGTATTCATACAAAGTTTCCGTAGAATGTTGATATGCAGCTCAAGTTTGTCTTTAGCCAGTGAAAACTCATATTCAACATATACAGGTTTGTTTTGTCTTTGCATTTTAAATCCAACAAATTGATTTTGATTCTAGAAAAAGAGGAGATCCATTTCTCAGACTTCTGACTCATGAAATATATTATGACGCTTTCCTACTTTTTTCAACATCGATAGTCAAAGTCAGGTTTTGTTTTCAGCCCCTCTGGAGACACTAATGTTCTAATGTTCAGCAACCATCTTTAAAGGTGCAGATACAGCAATGTCTGTACTAACAGTAGTGTCAATAAACCTGATAAGTGTGTTTTTTGAGTGAGTTTGTGCAAAGTCTCTTTGGAGCATCTCTGACAACATTCTCTGACGTTATCACTCAGAAAAATAAGCCAAATTTGATGGAAAGTAACACTTTCTTTAGTGTTTGCCAAAAGTTATTTTGTGCCTCTTCATAGGAGAAAAATTGAAACTGATCATAAAGTACAGAATGCACTGACAGACTGAAGGTCAGTGGGAGAGGGATGGTGTTTTTACTTAAATGGTTTAGCAAGTCTTAGTCAAGATTGAATCTTGCCCATGATGGTAAAATCTTTCTCATGAAATCCCATTTAGTCTTTACAGTTTTCATAAGAAATAATACAAAGCTCCATAAGCCTTGAAGACAAAAAATTGAATTGAATGAAGATCTGTCACAGTTGTTTTCTCAGTGCAATATTTGTATCTGTGTACCATACTTCATCATTATAACACCTAAAACATGTAAAAAAAAAAAAAAAAAAAAAGCCTATTTAACTGATTAACTTCTTTCATGACCCATGGGGTGAGTTCATGCATTATTCTGTCCCATGGCTTGATTGATCTGCGAGTGTGGAATACAGGAAACACTGCTGATGTTCACACAGAGTGAGAGGAAGAGAAAGCAAGCATATGTGAGCGTGTGTGTGTGTGTGTGTGTGTGTGATAGAGCTGGCGGCACAGTGTTATCTAGTGACCTTGTCTATGTAGCATCTATTAGTCAAAAGAGAAAAGCATGTAATGATTTATGCTGTTGGAAAAATCCACTGCACGCAATACAATCACAATATGTCCATTTCAACATATCACATGGAACTAGGATTAGACCCATATACGACTGCATGATTAAAAATGGGATCTGATCCAGTCAGTATGGTCCACACCTGATATGACAAACGGATCAGTGGCAAATGCAATTAAAAAACATGAATTCTCCATGTGTGTGGAAGTTTTCTGGAGGGATGAACACCATTCTTCAAAAGGATATTCCCTCATTTGGTGTTTTGATGATGGTGGATAGAGAGCTGTCCAACGCATCACTCCAAAATCTTCCACAGGTGTGTACTGTGTTGAGGTCTAGTGACTGTGAAGGCCATAGCATATGATTCATCATTCACATCACATCATTATGTTTCTCCACTTATTTATTCAGGCATTTATCTCAGACTTGCAGAATATAACTGAAAGACACTCAATGTCATTTTGAGACCCTTGAGTGAAATACTTCCCTAACCTTTGCTGCACAGTGACACTGTCTTCCAGTTGATGTGTAAATGGCTGGTGAGCATAGTTTTAGAAGTTTTTCCCCCACTGAATTCAAATTACTGTAGTAGTACAAGCGAAGGTGGTGCACCCTCTTCTCAGTCAAGAAAGAAGGAGTTAACCTGATTACTCTATACAGTTTTTGTCAAAGTAGCTATTTTGCAAGTAGATATTTTGACATGTCAGAGCAGGAAAAGCACATTTTTAATTATAACATTAATAATGGCTGCATTTCATTTAGATGTGAAATTTTAGGGGCCATGGTAGTGTGACTGCAAGCTAATGGGACACTTCAAAGGAAATATGCCATCATAGATGTTACTAGTTACAGCTGTGCCTTTTTCTGAATAAAAGACCTATTGGCTTCCTTTGTATTGCATTATTTTTCTCCATCTTTGACATACTGTAGTTCTTCTGAGATAAAACACAAACAAGTCATGCATTATTAGAATATGCATGCATTATTGAAATCAAAATCAAATGGCTGCATTTATATAGCACTTTTATCCAAAGTACTTTACAATGTTTCAAGCTACTATGCAAGGTGTTGGCACAACCATCAGGAGCAATATGGGATTCAGTATCTTGTCCCAGCCTGGTCGCCAGAATAAAACATTATCATTGTATGTTTCTGCAAACCACAGATATGTTGAATATCTATGTTTCAACACATGTAATATTTAGCATATTAACATTTCAACAATATGTATTATATCAACATTTCTAAAGTGACATAGTTCACATGAGATCTATATGAGCTGGCTTTCTTATTAGGAGGAGGAGGGATTGGTGGATGGTTAGGAAGTTTGTTGGAAGAAAGTTGGAAATCATCAGAGAGCACGGTTTGAAACCACCTCGAAACCAATGCCCGCTTCCCATTTCAACCAATGAAATGGGTGTTTTTAGGGAGATGTCGGGACATTTGCAGCCATTTTTATTTTATTTTTTTATTCTAACCCAAACCATGATCACTCCCTAACCCTAACCAAGTGGTTTTGTGCCTAAACCTAACCAGACCTTAACCACATCGTTGTCACATCATAAAACATCATTATTCAACTGATAATGGCCAACATTGAAACGTAGACATTTAACGTATCCATCGTGCCAATGTTTTGTTCTGGTGATTGGGTTGCTTGTCCAAGAACACTTCCACATGTGGACAGGAGGAGTCGGGGATTGAACCACTGACCCATGCCTAAAACGACCCATGTTCACATATACCATGAAAAGGTACGTCCAGTGGCCGTGTGAATTATGACTCCTCTCTGTCAGGAACAAAGGCAGAAGTAGCATATCGCAAAACCTCAGACAGGCCAGAGTGGACAAAGCAAGCAACTTGGACATTGGAGACTGCTGCTTGCTTCTTGTTTCTATACTTTGTGCCAACTTTAGTTTCTTAACCAAGGTGACATTAATCAATTAGTTCTCAACCAGTCAATATTTCTTTTAACTATAACTAACCTTCGCCAAGTAGTTTTTGAGCCTAAACCTAAACTGTTACCACTGCAGGAGAAAACAGTCATATGATTCATTTTTCTGATAGAAATTTGTCAGGGTTTTATAGAACACATTCTGTTGATAAATCAGAAAATGGTCATATCTGTCATTTTTGAAGATGGTGACAAATGATTTGTTATTTAGTAGCTTTGAGGAGTTGTTGATTTCATACATGAGCTGTATGGATTTGAATCGTGAAGCATGTTGCATTTCTGCCCACCTTCTAATCAGAAACCTTCTAAACAAAAGTCAACAGGTGTTTTGCCTTTTGACAGCTTTTGACAGCACACCTGCTGTGACAACACTGATTGAGGTGACACGTGGCTTACTTGAATGTTTGAATGTTTTAACCCATGAAGAGCAGTGCAACAGCAGATTGATTTTAATTAAAGAGATATAAAAGTTCAGTCCCCTATGGGAATTTCTGGTCTCCAGTAGTGCTGTGGAGCAGCTGTTTTATGAATGGGTTCTTGTTTTGCCAATGGTTTCATACTGGAAGAGGACTGCAAGCTAGTAAACATGCATGTAAACACTGCATGATTTAAAATACTTTTAAAAACAGCTTTGCAAATGTTTTATGGGGAGGGAAATGCATCTTACACATTTGTATTTATTATTTAATATAAAGTAAAACACTGAGACAGACATGAAGGATAAACTTGATCTTGACTCAGCCTTGCCTTGTAGAGGATTTAGACTTTAGACTTTGCCCACATAATTACACCATGTACTGTAATCTATAGCAGTACTTTCATATAGAAAACTAAATCTGTTTCAATATATTTAATAATTGTCCCAGAACTGCCCAGTAGATTACACCATGTTTTTTATTTACTATAAAGAGTTAAGAGCAGATTGTCGCCAGATTAAACCCCAAGTCATTACATCAACAGTCTAGTTCGGTGGCAGTTCAATAATGATTTTGTATCTGAAGGTCAGATCTGGGTTTTGCTCCCCATAGTGACGACAAAGCTACCACTCATCTCTCTCTTTCTCTGTCTGCCTCTCTTCCTGTTCATCTGTCTGTCTGCATCACTCTCTCTAAGCTGCAGTCCTTATCCAGGGTGGCTGGTACCCAAGCAGAGTCCTTTGTCATGTGTGTGTGTTTGGTCTGTTCAGCCAGATGTGATGTGGTGCGCAGCCGCTGGGACCTTACCTCAGCCCACCTCCATCACTTCCTCTGTCTCTCTGTCCTTCTCACACACACACACACAGACACACACACAGATGACATAACAGTCTGTCAGTCAGTCTATATACATATATATGGATCAGAGACGTGGACATTGATGGAGGAAGTAAAAAGAAGGATAAATGCATTTGAGATATGGTGCTACAGTAGAATGCTCAAAATCAGCTGGAGAAGATT